>NC_134400.1:52661456-52961456 GCF_050003625.1 Haematobia irritans | reverse complement strand
AAAATGTGTGTCCTAAATTTAATGAAAACAAATTTTGAAGCAAAGACTACAAACTTAAATTAAAATTTCATTATTTTAAAGAAATTTATCCTTAATACTTTGTAAATTGCGCATCGTCAAATTTAGGTTGCGTAATCTTTAATATCACTTAAATATTTCTTTCAGTGAACGCAAAGATTTTATAAAGCACCCATACAAACCGGTTTCCCAGATTTGAATTTTTGGAACACTTAGAACAGCAAATTTTATTCCGGTTTAAATTTGGCACGTGATGTCAGTATATGCCCTTTAATAACCGTTAGAAAATTGATCCATATATAGCACTAATATATGGTCCAGATTGTTCCGTAATTATATAGCCCCCATATAAACAGATACCAAAATTTGATTTCTGAACCGAATACAAAAAAGGTTTTCAACGGTGGATTATCCACTATCTGGAATGCTAGTGACATTTCTGAGTTTTCTGAAGCTATAAAAAGAAGATCCCTTGTCATTGAGTTAAGCATGGAATCCTGCAGCACTCACTGATAAGAGACATATTTACCACTGTGGTATCACAACGGACTGAATAGTATAAGTGAGCCGGAAATAACGGGCTGCCACTACACGTAACCTAATGGGTCCGAAAATTTTACTGCTTGAGTCCCTTGGAGGAACAAATTTCATTAGATACGGTTGAAGTTTGGTATACTATGTCGGAAAGTGGCCCATATTGGTTCATAATTATATACAGACTGCTCGGTATAAACCGACCAAAACTAATGTGGTTTATATACACTGAAAAAAAAAAAAACATACTCACACTAAACAAAAGTTTTGTCGTGAGGAAAAAGATTTCATATCTTTAAAATACGAATGCAAATTTTGCTTAGCCTAGAAAACGAATTTCTATGACATATAGTTTTTTCCTTTCCCAAAAGTCAATAAACTTTTAAAAGACGACGTTTTCTCCTTATGACCGTTCTCCCGTCGACTTCTGATTCGACTTAAAATTGGGTACTCTAACCTGAAAGAACAGTCTTAGTGAGCCTGAAACTAAATCGCGCTGCCACTTTTACCTTTAAGATTAACAATAAATCTCAAAAATTCTCTAAAATTAATGAGATCGTCTTTAAATTTGTAGACCTTGAGCATACGAAATTTTTACAAGAATGAGGAAAATTTTCTTTAAACTAAATAAATTTTAATTAAAAGAACGTTCATGACCTTAGCTTTAATAATTTTCTTCTTTTAGTTTAGGACACAAATCGTTCGTATGTCATTGAATTAAGGCATTTTTTCTTTAAAGTAAAGAAAGCATTTTTAATTTAAAGAAACAATCTTTAAAAATAAAAAACGCTTCAAATAAAGTTAAATTCTATTTGGAAGAGTTTGCATATTTGGTTTAAAGTTGTTTTGAAATTGAGAAAATATTTTTGCATTTTTAAAGTTGACTATTGAAGAGATTTATTAAAACCAAGTTGTCCTCAGTTCAATGGAATTGTTGTGAACGTAAAGATACATAATTTAAAATCGGATCTTGGAAAAGAAATGTTATTTCAATGAAACTGTTATTAACTTTTCGTCAAGTATAACATGTTTCGATTAAAGCGTCTTTTATGCTAAGCAAAGATGGCATTCATATTTTAAGGGCGTTAAATCCTTGTGCTATATTTTTTTCAGTGAAATTAGATAATTCAACCAAAGGAGTATTTGTAATAAAAATTATTTTGAATTATCATCACTTCAACGATTAAATTTTTAAATTTTTTTCAGTGTACTAATAGATTTCAAATTGTTATAGAAATCATTCAGCAATAATTTGAAATTCCAGAAAATCCTCGAAAGCCACATACACTCCATTAACCCAATTATTTAGTACTTTGTTCCACGACATTAACAAAAATTTCTTTCGAGATAAGTTTGAACTTTAAACCACAATCCATGCATATCCTGGAGTGTGGGTCATCGACACCATTCAGTTGATTGTTTGAGTTTCGAAAGTAATAAAATAGCGATAATTTCCCTAACATATTGCTAAGGAAACTCGTAAAATATCCTCATTTTAGTAACGCAGAGAAAACAATTTTTTTTCCTCGAAAAAACAAAAAAGAATGGGTAAACCAATTCCCATAAAACAAGATATCGACGATTTTCACTGATGGAGAATTCACATACACACACACGCACTCACTCACCCAGCGGGAAATGGAAGCGACGTGGAATCGATGATGGAAGTGCTGTCCGGGTAGCTATAAGGCCTGGGCGCTGCATTACGTGTTCATTTCAAAATAACATTGGATTGGATTGGAGACCAAGGCCTTGCCTCTCGCTTCTATTCGTATGCCTTCTAGAGGTGGTGTCGTCGATGCCATGTTATCAGGCCTTCATACTAAGTACAAAAATCATGCCTTCCAAAGAAGGCCCTCAAAAAGGCCTGGACAGGAAGGCATAAAAGAAAGCGTGTAAAAATAAATATTTTTAAGGCAAGGTTGTCTATGAACTGAACATTTGCCCTCATACCTTTTACGTTAGAATTTAATTTGACTTACTTTTCCTATACAGTTTATCTTATTTTTGTGATTTTAATATTTACCTCAAGTGTATTTTTATTTTACTGCTCCGTCGGGATTTGAACCGGGGTCCTCGTTATTGGTAGTCCTACACTCATCCACTGGCCTACGACACATTTATGTGATGTGGACGCCAAAAGGTAAACTTAAGCTACACGTGAGGTCATTCCGCGTTCCCTTCTGTTGGAAGTGAACGTATAATGGGTATCGGATCTTTTATATGTTACAGAGAATGTCTTCTAGAAGGCCAAAGTTAGGAGTAACTAGACATAAGCAAATTAATAGCTTGGCAGCCAACAAAGAATGAGTATGGGATCATTGGTGGGTTCGAACAGATTCTGCCATAGGCAAAGTTATAGATTTTTGTTATTATTAATTTAACTATTAATTATTTAGAAAGATTTATGTTTATTTATTTAACCGCACTATTAAAATAAATAAATACGACCGTAATGTCAGACAGGCCGAGTCTTATGGACCACCCACCATGTTTCGTAATACAGTAAGTTCTACTAAAGACAAGGTATCTTAAAACCTCTTAACATTGCCTTAATGTACATGGAGGTAGATTAAATACCTATATAAGCTAAATCAGTTCTTGATCGGTTAACATAAAATTTCCAATTTCGATTGGATCGTATGAAATATCCCCTTGCGGAAGCGCAGGAAACCAAATATGGAAATTGCTTAGTCCGATAGCCTCTAGTTGCTAGTGCCCGTATAAATAAGTTTATTGTAATTTGTAACTATAATAAATTGAATAATAAATAAATAATGGAAATTGCTTTTTATGGAGGCTACATATATTTTTGGACCGATATGGGCCACTTTGGCATCGTTGTTAGATGCCAGTTACTAACATCACGTACCACATTTCAACTGGATCGAATGAATTTTTCACCTCCAGAAAGCGCAGGAAATAAAATCGGGGGATGGATTTGGACTAATTTTTACCTGGTTGTTACAGGCCACGAAATTTCCACCGGATGTGATAAAATTGTCTCCTCCAAGAGGATCGTGGGCTACACCTAAATGTGGTCCGCAATACCATCCGACCTACATAAATAGTAGCTACTTGTACAAAGTATCCCGTCGAATAGTGGGGAATTTGACCCCCAAACTGGTATTAATTCAAGGGAACAACCGATTTACATGAAATTTAGCAAAACGTTTGCTCTTGTTAATAGTAGTATCTCTGTCAATTTTCAAAGAGATCGTGTCAGGTATATATATATAGCGTCCGTATATATAATCGTCCGATTTGAGCTTATATCCCATATTACTCAGCCAATTTTTTGAAATTTTGAACAAACAGTTTTTTTGAGTGGCAACACCCTCCCCATATGTACAGGGTGGCTGACATGTAATACAACAAGTGCTATACTTTTTAATTTTATTTTTCAAAAGCAAGGGAGAACAAACTATAGTAACCATGTAGAGATAAAACTGCACATATACAAAAAAAAAAAATAATTGAAAAAAGTTCATAATCCTAAATTAAAATCTATTTTATTTAAATTTAGTACACGAATCTTTGAAATGTTCGTGCCTCTATCAAAGTTATAGGACCTTAAAGTAAGGCCAATTTCTCTTAATATAAAGAAGAAAAAAAAAATGATTTAAGTGAATAATCTTTTAATTAACTGTGATATTGAACCCTTGTATTAAAGAGGCTAATACTTATTTGGCAAATAGGCTAATACTTATTTGGAAGATTTTGCATTTTTTGTTAAAAATTTATTTGAAAATAAGGAAACATTTGTTGCATTAAAATGTATTTTACAATTTGGATTTTTATTCGAAATTTATTTATAGCTGTATACCTGTGTTGATATATCTCAAAACGTGAACGAAAATTCAATAAATGAGACCTATATCCTAGCTTTAAATTCACAGAGCCTAGATCTAGAGCTAGTTAGCTTCCAAAAAAGTGACTTCATATTAAAAAAACAATATCTCAGACTCAATAACGAAATCCTTAAAAATATTAAATAGATTTGAAGTCAAATAAAATTTTCTGTGTGTATGCTCTCACAACAACATTACAAAACTGTATTATAACAACAACAACTAATATAGAAGATAAAGAGAAATATCACGATCAAAACAAACGTATAAAGTAAAACCAATGGAAAATATGTGGGTACATTGATCTACAACTAACTATATGTCCAACTTAATCCCAAAAATAAGTACATTTTAAGACATCGCCAGAAACGCTGTTTCGAATACAAAACTTCACTTTTCTACTGCCTTTTTTGGTTCCTATGGTGGACGATATAAAGATATATTCTATTTTAAATACACTGGAAGGCGGGGAGGAATACTAATTTCCAAATATCTGGCAAATGGATGAGAATAGCGCATTACATGCTCCAAAACTAAAATCAAGAACTATATCTAACTATAAATCATCTTGCGAAATAACAGCAAATTCTAGTTTTGAGGCAAATCGGATTAAAACCGTGTCCTGTTAAAAATGTTGATACAAATGTTTGTTTGATGATTATATAAAAAAAATAAATTTTCGTTCTTATAACAACAATGTAGGTCCTTCTTTTTCCAATTCCCAAAGAAGGCACAGAATAATGTTTGCGGGCATTTTTTAGAAAGGAAGTGCAAGGCATTTTAGCATGCATGATAGGAGAAGGCATATGGGAAGGTGTTAAGGATCCCAAAATCATGGGTTAAGAAGGCATGATTTTTGCGGTACTTCGCAATTTTCCCGCTGGGCATTGATGTTCAAGGAACTAGGGGAGAGAATTGAAATTCCATTTAAAGAAAACTTTCAATAAGGGTTTTGCGTATTTTCCATCAACACACTTTGCAATCGTTTTTTATTGCCGCTAATATGGTAAAGGGAAAACATAGAATCGATAAAGGCAGCTCGAATAGATGAATAATAGTCATGTTTTGTTTGAAATCTTTGATGATAATTTACTTTACAGAAAAACGTTCCGGAAAAAATTTTTAATCATTAACAACAAAAATACTATCCCGATCTAACTAAAATTTTGAAATTACCCGTTTACGAGAATGACCTACACGCTATTAACTGTATTAGGCCGTGAATATTTTTAATGGCAGTGCAAACTAAATATGCGGAATTTGTTCAACTTTTTGCGAATTTGTTCCGGAAAGATTTGTTACAAACTAATTTTCCCACCTTTCTGGCAACATACGGATAACGCAACGAAAAATGACTCATCTTTTGACTCAACCTGCCAATTGAATCAATTTTTGCCTTCCTCCCAATCAGCAATAGATAAGCCAGGCCATTGATCGGAACAAGTAGTAATGAGGCATCACCGGTGTTACCGTATGATTTCTATCGATGGGGATTGTCTTAGTGAATCCACTTTTCATCATAAATAACGGTACGATGCAAATTGCCATCCCTTTGTTGTTATTGCAGGCTTGCCAGATGGCCGGGAATGTCCCGGAATTTCGTCCCCAGGAAGTGTTCCGAATCTTTCACAAAATTTGCCAAAAAATCCCGGAATTTCAATTGCTCAAGGCATATGTTTTAATTTGTCCCATTTCTTAGACAAAACAAACACTTCCCGAAAATAAATTTAAAGATTTCACCTATGAGGACTATATCAGATTCTGGATTTATAAGAACCATTTTTGTTTGAGTTTTAAAGGAATCATTAACATCTCTTGTAAGTGTGCAAGAAAATTATAAAATAACGTCTAGATTTGAAATCTTAAATCTGTAGATTGTCACCCGAGAAGTAAAATCTGGAAATTTAACATTGAGTTTCAAGCTATTTTCATGATCAGTGCACCTTCTATACCCTCAAGAAGTGAAGTCGGTCTATATGGAGGCATTACTAAATGGACCGATAAAAACTTAATCCGATACACGTTTTTGTGAGCCTAAAATACCAGAATATTTACAATTTCAGGCAAATCGGATAAAACTACGGTTTCTAGAAACCCAAGGAGTTAAATCGGGAGATCGTTCTTATGGGGGCTATACTAAAATACGGACCGATACTCACCGTTTTCGGCACACCTCTTTATAGCCCGAAAATACCTCTAGATTTCCAATTACAGGCAAATTGGATAAAAACGTCGGATTCTAGAAGCCCAAGAAGTAAAATCGGGATATCGGTCTATATGGGGGCTATACCCACACGGTTGAAAAAGACTGTTTTTCATATGTTTGGCTATAAACATTATATGTTTGGAACACAAATTTTTAAACACAATATTTTTGAGTGCAAGCATATAATGTTCATAAACTAGCATAACATGTTTGGGACATATATGTTAATATGTTAGAACATATAATGTTTGGGACATAAAATGTTTGTAAATATAATATGCTTGAATGCAAACATATATTAATTTAGAAATAGCCTATAAACATATATGTGTTTAGTAGATTGGAGCGCTATTTAACAGGGAGCGATATTGAATTAAGTTGGTGGTTGTTGCTTGTTATTACAAAATTAACATTTTATTTTTCCTTGGGCAATTGATCAGCTACTTCTTTGATCCTTACAAACTGTGTGGTCCGCTGTTCGAATCCCCGTCCGGCAAAAGGTAAAATTAAAATAAAAAAATCATAAAATTGAATAATTTCTTCTACAATGTTTGTATTACAGAAAAAGGTGCTAAGAACTAAAAAATCTCGTGGAAGTGAGAAAGATGTCGGGGAATATACAATTGGGCAGAAACAAAATTTTGAGCATTCAGGTCGAAAACCTATGTTGTTAGCACCTATATTACCTGTTTATTTTCATAATTCATTATGATTGTAAATATATAAATAAATAAGTAAAATTTTGAGCACAATATTGTTTGGGAGAATTTTTTTAAGCATTTAATATTTTTGGGTGCAAAATGCTTCCAAACATATTATATGTTCACATAATAACATATTGTTTTTTGGAAGACAACATTATTGAATTTGGATGCAAAAATACAAAATGTTTGGAAATTGACTACTCAAACATATATTGTTTAGACCAATATGCTTTCAAACATATTATATATTGGAAGAGATCAAACATATAAATGTTTGGGCAATAGCCAAAAATGTATATGCTTGAAGCAAAATATGTTTGGGAGTATATGTTACAGAAGCGATTTTTTGTGAGCGTGCAAACATGGACCGATACTCACCATTTGTGGCACACCCCTTTATGGTCCTAAAATACCTATAAATTTCCAATTTCAGGCAAATTGTATATAAACTACGGATTCTATAAACCCAAGATGTAAAATCGGGAGATCGGTCTATATGGGGGCTATACAAAAACATGGACTGATACTCACCATTTTTGGCACACCTCTTTGTGGTCATAAAATACCTCTAGATTTCAAATTTCAGGCAAATTGGATAAAAAGTACGATTTCTATAAGCCCAAGACCCCAAATCGGGAGGTCGGTTTATATGGGGACTATATTAAAACCTGGACCGATATAGCCCGTCTTCGAACTTGAGCTGCCTGCAGACAAAAGACGAGTTTGTGCAAAATTTCAGCACAATTGCTTCATTATTGAAGACTGTAGCGTGATTACAACAGACAGACAGACAGACAGACAGACGGACATCGTTATATCGTCTTAGAATTTCTCCCTGATCAAGAATATATATACTTTATATAGTCGTAAATCGATATTTCGATGTGTTACAAATGGAATGAGAACTTATTATACCCCCGTCACCATTCTATGGTGGTGGGTATAAAAATAAAATGATAGGTCTACGTTTTTCGACATCTGAAGAAACGGTTGATGCCTTCGGAATGCATATTTTTGCGTTACCTCAATCAGAGTGCAAAAGTGCTTCGACAATTAGTTTGAACTAAACGTGTATAGATCTTAATGGGGAATATTTCGAGAAACAATAAAGCAATTTTCGATAATTAATATTTGTATTTATTCTCTACTCCCGATATATAAGGCAAACCTAATACTCATACAAGCTCATACTGTTGCAATAAGGTTTGTTGATTATTCTTTCAATACGGTTCGTGATTCGACCGCATTTTCTGCTTTGAGCTGTCAGCTCAATAGCACACATTTTGATTTTGTTCCAAATCAATGTCGTCTTTATACCCTAAACCACATAGTGGGCAGGGTATAATAAGTTTGATCGGCCAAAAAATGTGCCTACCACAAATATTGATTTTAGACCCCATAAAATATATACCGATCGACTCAGAATCACCTCCTGAGTCGATCTAGCGCTTGGTGTCCGTCCGTCTGTCCATGTATTTGTTGTTCACAGGATTCCGGTCGTAATTATTAACCGGTTTTGATGAAATTTGGTACAGCGAGTTTTTTGGGCACAAGGACGAACGCTATAGAAATCGGATCAAATTTAGATATAGCTCCCATATATATGTATAGCCCGATTTCGACAAATGGGGTCACGTTGCGCTTTTTTTCAAACGGATCGTCACCAAATTTTGCAAAAGGTAATATTTTCCATCGCCCTTCAAGTCTGCAAAATTTCATCCAAATCGGTTCAGATTTAGATATAGCTCTCATATATATGTATCGCCCGATTTTCCCAAATTTGGCCACAAAACCCTTATTTATCAACCGATCTTACTAAAATTTGGGTAAATGTAGTCTTCTATAGCTCTTACTATATGTGCAAAAAATCATCGAAATCGGTTCAGATTTAAATACAGCTCCCATATACATGTATAGCCCGATTTTCCCAAATTTGGCCATAGAACCTTTATTTATTAACCGATCTTACTAAAAGTTGGCTAGATCCAGTCCTCTATAGTACTAACTATATGTGCAAAATTTCATCGAAATCGGTTCAGATGTAGATATAGCTCCCATATATGTATCACCCGATTTTGAAAAATTCGCCCCTAATAACCTTATGTTTGACCATACAGGCCTCATTTCTTAACTGATCTTACTCAAATCTTGCACAAGTTAACCTTTTGTGGTATTAACAAACCCGCAAAATATTATGCAAATTGGTTCAGATTTAAATGTAGCTTCCATATTTATGCATCGCTCGATTTTCCCAAATTTGGCCATAGTACTCTTATTCATTAACCAATGTTACTCAAATTTCAAATTTTGATGTACTAGCCGATCGTACTTATACGTATTTATAGCTCTTACATAAGAATATTGCTCGATTTTTACAAATTTGTATTTATTACCCACACTAATTTAACGAGTTTCTCTTTTTTTTTTAATAATGGGCTCAATATTAGTGGCATACTAACTCCGTAGGTGCAATATCAACACAGCCAGTGTTGCTAGAAGTATGGGAAATTCCCTGTATGTAGGGTTTTTCTAATATTTAGCGTCTTGTAGGAACGTAGGGCCACAATGTAGGACATTTTCACTCAACACAATTTGTAATAATTTTTACATTTTGGTGGCTCTAGAGAAGGAAATTAGAAGCCGGCAAGACTTGATCTTTAACAATGTGTGGTAAACTTTATTCCTGTAGAAAATTTTGTCAAAATTGTATTTCTATAGAAATTTTTTTCAAAATATTACTTCTATACAAATTTTTCTCAAAATTTTATTTCTGTAGAATTTTTTCTCAAAATTTTATTTCGATAGAATTTATTGTCAAAATTTTATTTCTCACAAAAATTTGTTTATAGAAACTTTTTCCAAAAATTTAATTTTATAGAGATTTAACAAAAACGATTACTAATTTGGGTAGAATTCCAACTGTGGCAACCGTGGTGGTAATACAAATTTATATTCTAAGTTATATACGTTGCATATTCATGTTTTTAGACAATAAAGTACTTAGAACCATTTTTGTTTTGTAAAATTTTTTTAAATTTAACGAAAAATATAGTAGGGAAAGTTGTTTGGGAATGTATGGGAAAGTAGGGAACTTTTTTTGTCCTTGTAGCGTAAACCGAACATTTTCCGTGGCAACATTGACTATGAGCTATAGTCAAATTGACTCAAAGCACCCATAAACATGTACCCCTTAATTTTCTTAAAGACGCAACTGCTGTTTATCTCCCAGACCTCTATATTACCCCACAAATGCTTATGATTACTAATTCTGTAATGGTGGTTTAGGGTATGATATAGTCGGCTCCGCCCGACTTTCTACTTTACTTACATGTTTGTTATTATCAAAAGTCGATTAATCAATTTTAATTCATATCAATGTCTGTTATCCAAACAATTTTCAAGATTATTTTTTTCAGAAACTCTATTCGATTTTCATTAACAAAAAATCGACTAAATTAAAAGTCGATGTTCGACAAAAGATACCCCTTTTGGGGAAATCACTAATTTTACCACGTCCAAACTTAGCATACCAACAATGAATTGCAGATTTTCTGCCGCAACGGAAACTCGCTGCAATGCCAATTTTTTTCTCAACTGCATTTTGTTCCCTTCACCACGGATTATTCTTTTTACAAGGAAAAAAGTTGATTTCACCAAAATGTGTGAGCTGGGAGTTCTCAAATTTATAATGCGCCTTTTGAATGTTCAGACTTTATTTTACGATCTTAGAGAAGCCCAATTTTCATCCTACATCTTTGAAGTTTATGGATTCTGAAATGTGGATTACTTTCAAACATTTTTTCCATTTGCATTATCATAAAATATTTTCACACAAAATATATCGTTTAAAATATGACAGTTCGTGCAGCAGTGTTGTATTGTTAATAATTTTCATGAAAACAAAACCCTGAACTGTAAATAAAAGACAACTATTATGCAGCAGGGTTAGTATAAAAACTCTTCGATATCGAGGGATAAGTATGTTAGAGTTCGTCGTGTTGGTGTGTGGCTAAGCATCTTTGGGGGTGTAAAATTCCTAATAAAAAACCCTGTTTGTGCGTATCACAAGATTAAACAGTGATAAATTCGTTAAAAACTCCTATTTTTACGAGAGGCGGGGTTGGATCGTTGCGAGTGGTGTAGAAACTGGGAAGATTTGCAATAATAAAGATAATAAAGCAATCCGTTTGGCTATAAAAATCATAAAAAAACAGAATTTTTGCAAAACTCATCAAAAGTGTCAAGTCTGTCCGTTGGCTTTAAATTTTCTAAGCACTAGGCTAGGCATGTCTAGAGAATGGGATTCGATAAAGGCAAGACCATTTCCCAAGTTCTTTAGTCCCATAAATGGTGTTAATTTGCGCAATTCCGAGTTAAATTTTATGGCCGAAACAGATGTTCTCCTCATCTATTGGCGTTAGGTTTAAATGGGCTTTGCATGGAAAGAATTCAAAATGAAATCTAGCCATGGTCTCGCCAGAAGTTGGTTGAAAGAACATCATCATGTTTTACATATAACCACGTCGCAAATATTTATCAATCTAGAAAGTCATGCAGGCTATTAAATGTTTGAAACATGAGGGCATTCTCATAGTTTATATGATTGTGATAATTCAATTAGAACCGATTGAGATAAAGCTATATACACACGTTCCATTCAAGCGGAAAATCCATATGTAAATAAAAATCGAAAAATGAACAAACAAAGAGTGAGAACAGTAGAGGGACCGAAACTTTGGTACATACTCTCCACTGCAGACAATAATTCCCTTGAAGGCAATACCTTGTAGCAGCGGCGTATGAAGATCTCTAGGATACCCAATAAGTGGGCTTTCTGAACCCAATGTATGTCCTGCAAACTTAACAGAGAAGACATCCACATCAAGTAGGATTTAGCATCGATCTGGCCTCTCTATGGAGCCGTCTGTCATTGTCACTGACATGTCAGCATCAGCGATGTTTCCCTCATCGCTGATGCTGTCGATCAGGTGATTCTCCCACTCCCAGTACAACACTACACTGGTAGCTATACCCAGAAAAAAGGGGCTCTAATGCCAACTGAACTTTATTTTAGTTCATGAAGATTAGTTGATTTTAGTTTAATTTTGCAAAATATGAGTAAATGTTCCTTATTTGAATAATTTTTTGCTAACTTTAATGACGTGAACTAAAAATAAGAAAAGAAGTTGTATTCAAATATAGTGCACAATTTTACTACAAAATAAAATAGTTCATATTTTCCTAAAATGGCAGAAGTTTGCTTAAATTGAGTTCATAAGTCTCTAAAAGGAGTTAATTTTACTAATATTGTACCTGTCTTGAACTTCGTACAGCGCTAAAGACATTTTAACAATTTTTAAATACAATTTTTTCTTTCAACATATGAAATTTTCTTAAACAACAGAAAAAAAATAATTATTTTTAAAAAGATTTCTTCAGTTTGACAAAAAGTATTAACTTATTTATAACACGTTGCTATTAGAAGACTATTTTAGTTAAAATTTTCTAAAATAAACCTACATTTTCTTCCACGGTGGGTTCACTTTTTTTGGGTGTATATTTTCCTACCAGAACTATGCTGGAGTGAATCGCCTGGTTTTCTTATCATAGCTTTCGCAGTTTTAGATGGTGCCGTTCTTGAGGGGACATGTTTACAATAGTTTAGTTCACTGCACTTTATAGGTTAGCTTAGGTATATGTCCAGTCCCATTTTTCAGGCTCACTGAGACTATTCAGCCCATCGTAATACCACAGTGGTGAACTTCCCCCTTATCACTGAGTGCTGTCAGATTTTGGTTAGCTCAATGAAAAGGTACCTCCTTTTTATAGGCTACACACTTAGAAAAACTTTGAAACGCCCAGAAATATTACCAGCACTACCGTTGAAGAAGTTGTTGGTGGTTGGTCGAAACTGCACTCAAAAAAAAATTACCTCTCTATTTCACTAAAGCCAATTTAACTTTATTTTAGTTCATGAAGTTATTATGTTTGGAGAAAGTTTCCTTTACTCTAACAATGTTTTGCGTACGTTAGTTAAATTAACTAAAAATCGGGGAAAAAATAATTAAGCATAAAGATTTACTAAATTCGTATTTTCCACACATAGTTCATTATTTCTTTAAATTTGTAAATTTTACTAGAAATACGTTCGTCATGAACTTCGTATGTCACTAAAGACGTTCTTGCAATTTTGAACTCCAATTTTTTTCCTTCAAACTACAAAATTTTCTTTAACATGTGAAAAAACTTAATTATGTCTAATAAATTTTCTTGAATTTGTCAAAAAATATTTACTTATTTTTGTGATATCGGCGTGATGCCAACGTTTGTAATACTGTTTAGTTACAATTTTCGAAAAATATTCAAACATTTCTAAAATTAACCACAAGTTTTCTTCCTGGTGGGTTTACTGTTTTTTCAGTGTGGGATTGAACACATGCTCCTTTCTAGGGAGTACAGGTATGCTAACCTTTGCACCACGGTGGCTCTTTTAAAAGATACTGGTGAGTGAGGGATACGCAGTGTTCCATCACAGAAAGGAATTCTGACTAACACAGCAGGCGCAATTCCGGTTTCTTGGAGTGTCAGTCAGAGCAATCTACACGGATGAAAAAGACTGTTTTTCATATGTTTGGCTATAAACATTATATGTTTGGAACACAAATTTTTAAACACAATATTTTTGAGTGCAAGCATATAATGTTCATAAACTAGCATAACATGTTTGGGACATATATGTTAATATGTTAGAACATATTATGTTTGGGACATAAAATGTTTGTAAATATAATATGCTTGGATGCAAACATATATTAATTTAGAAATAGCTTATAAACATATATGTGTTTAGTAGCTTGGAGCGCTATTTAACAGGGAGCGATATTGAATTAAGTTGGTGGTTGTTGCTTGTTATAACAAAATTAACATTTTATTTTTCCTTGGGCAATTGATCAGCTACTTCTTTGATCCTTACAAACTGTGTGGTCCGCTGTTCGAATCCCCGTCCGGCAAAAGGTAAAATTAAAATAAAAAAAAATCATACAATTGAATAATTTCTTCTACAATGTTTGTATTACAGAAAAAGGTGCTAAGAACTAAAAAATCTCGTGGAAGTGAGAAAGATGTGGGGGAATATAATACAATTGGGCAGAAACAAAATTTTGAGCATTCAGGTCGAAAACCTATGTTGTTAGCACCTATATTACCTGTTTATTTTCATAATTCATTATGATTGTAAATATATAAATAAATAAATAAAATTTTGAGCACAATATTGTTTGGGAGAATTTTTTTAAGCATATAATATTTTTGGGTGCAAAATGCTTCCAAACATATTATATGTTCACATAATAACATATTGTTTTTTGGAAGACAACATTATTGAATTTGGATGCAAAAATACAAAATGTTTGGAACTTAGACTACCCAAACATATATTGTTTAGACCAATATGCTTTCAAACATATTATATATTGGAAGAGATCAAACATATAAATGTTTGGGCAATACCCAAAAATGTATATGCTTGAAGCAAAATATGTTTGGGAGTATATGTTACAGAAGCGATTTTTTGTGAGCGTGTAGCCTGGTGATTTCTTGCTCTATCAGCAGGTGCAGTTTCGGTATCATGGGGTGTCAGTTGGTGCAATCTCCCCGTGAATCTCATCATTGGATTCCGCTAATACACGTAAATTTTTTGAATCTTGTCCTTATTTTTCCTCAGGTGATAAATTCTTGCAAAGCCTTCAGGCCTCGTTACTACTCCCAATATTTGTAGAAACTTTTAAAGAATAGCAATTTGCAATGTAGAAGTCGCTAATCAAAGAGAGGTATACATTAATCTTCACCTAAAGCTCATTGACATCTTTACCCGAAGAGACAATGGAATGTTATCTGGTGGACATCTTGTATTGGCACATAATAGCTGAAAATCAATGGGGGCTGTACTTGACCTTGGGAAACATTTGTTAAATTCCACATTATGGAGATCTTCCTTATTAAGAAGAAAGTTCTTCTTAATGTCTAGTAAGAGATTGAACACCTAAGCGGAATCTTAATGTTCAATCCTTACACTGAAAAAAATATTGTCGTGAGATCAAAGATTTCATGTCTTTAAAATACGAATACAAATTTTGCTTAGCATAGAAGACGCATTTCTCCAATATAAAGCTTTCTTCCTTGTCCAAAAGTCGATAAACTTTTCAATGAAGTCGTATTGTCCTTATAATTAAGTGATTTGACTTAAAAATGGGTATCTTAACATGAAAGAAAAAATTTATAGGCTAAGGTCAACTTGACTTTAATAATTCAGTAAAATTCTTTAAATTTAATGAAATTGTCTTTAAATTTGTTGTCTGTTTGCATCTTGACTACAAAGCAAAAAATCGTTCAAATATAGGACATGTTTTTCAAAACTTTATTTTAAAGAAGTTTTTTACTTCAAACATAGCATTATTTCTACTGGAAGTCGAGTCCTAATTTGGAAAATAAAGTTGCCGTTAACTCGTTTTTAAAGGACTTTGATAGCATATGAAGAAAAAAAGCTGAGAAAGCGAAAAATTAAAATTTGCTTCCTAGAAGCAAGTACACAAAACCTAAATTTAAAAGAGAATTGTGTCTTAAAAGTATCCTTACTTGTATTCTCCGCTTCTTTGGCGCGGAATCAATACCAAATTTTTTAAAGTAAAGACAAAATCTTTGGAACCGAGTATGCTTTTTTTCAGTGTAGGGAAAGACGCTGTGATTGTAGTCCTGTCCTAGCGGAAACATGATGTTCTTCGAATCGGACAAGAAAATTGCTAATTAAAACGGAAAATACAGTACTGGGCCAATGAGAATCTCCCTGGAGAGCCAATTTTCTTGTTTTGAGTAGAGGAACAATACAGAGGCAAACACAGAAGACGGGGATCAGGAAATTATCAGCATGCTTTGCAATGGGCTTCAGTATCCTTGTATAATTAACCTCTTGCAGACACGCCGAGCGGATACAAATATGCGGTAAAATTCGTATGTCCTGAGCAGCGAAAGTATACCGAATATTGATATTCACCACACCTTCGCACGAAACTGGGCACCAATGCACCACTGGTCCTGTATTCCTTTCAAAAAGGAGAAGAAGACTGAGCAGACTGGCCAACGTATTTTGCATAGAGAGGAAAATGCAACGAGTTATTTCGTAAGGGGTAATGTCCGCAATGATCCGTTGAAGGTATCAAGACAGATATCAAGAATCGAAATTTATAACAAAAGGAAAGTCAACGGTATAAACTTATCGCCGTCTTAGTCTAAAAAGTTGAATAGTATAAGGATATAATCGAAGAAGCTCCCTAACAAATCAAAGTCTATTACACTAGGGCCGCGATTACATTCCGTCATTTTGTATAAAGTGTGAAAGTCTCAATACAACGTAAATAATTTTTTTCAGAAGTATTGAAATCATTTAGGACTAACGAAAGTATCAGCATCCACACTCTTAGCTTCGTTAAACAACGTTAAATGAAATGAGAATGAGTTTTGAAGAATAAAGACTCTCGGGTCTCATGAATTATTCCGGTGGAACTTGAAGAATCAAATTTTCCCATGGTTGTCGTTCAATATCAACATATCGGATAAATCAGGAAACAGAAGTGCGAACAAATTTGCTTTTATCCCTTAATTTGGAAAATCTTCTCACCCAACGATTTCTGTCTTAACGATTTCGATTTGGTCTCAATCCGCCATCATGCTTACACGTAGTGCAGGACTGCTGAGACCACACCCTCAAAAAAAATCGCTTCTCTAACATATGTTCCTAACATATTTTGCAGGAAGCACATATATTATTGGATACTGCCGAAACATTAATATGTTTGTTTTATGTGAACATATTATATGTTTGGAAGCTTTTTGAGTCCAAAAATATTATATGCTTGGAAGAATTTTCCCCAAAGAAGATTGTGCTCATTCCCTCACATAATTTTCACTTCCACCAATTTTTTTAGTTCTTGCCACCTTTTTCTGTAATACAAATAATGTTGAAGAAATTATTCAATTTTATAAATTGTTTAAATTTTACCTTTCGCCTGGACGGAGAATCGAACTGAGGACCACACAGTTTGTAAGCCAACACACTATCCACTGGGGTACGTAGCTGTTATAGTCACCAGTAGACAATTATCGTTATTAGTTACATTTATATAGCATACTTTGAAGCGCCCACGAGCCCATGCAAACATAACATTATTTAACATAAACATACATTTGTTGGCCACGTGCAGCAGTGGTTAGAATGTCTGCCTTGCATGCAAAGGGTCGTGGGTTCAATCCCTGCTCCGACCGAACTTGTTTTATTTTTTATTTTAATTTACACATTTATATTTATACTATATTAATGTTTTATAATGAAACGTCGAAATGTGGGTTATTAAAGATTTACAGTCAGAAAATAGCAGTGCTTGATATAAACGAAATGGACTGAGCTTTTGGATAAAATATTTTTTTTATTGCAAAAATAACAATTTAGTAACAAAAAACTGTTTTTTGTATAAAGGTTCAAACCTTTGGAATTTTTTCGAAATTTCTTTTAACGAACCAAGAAAAAAATTGTGCCCATAATGCCAAAATGATAAACAAACCACAGACTGCTCTCAAGGCGAAAACACATGCTGTTTTTTTTTTCAAATGTCTATTCTCTTTACTCCGAATACTCATTCTAATATTCAAATTATATAATATTTAGACTTAAGCATATCAAATTTTTGGCCTTATCATAAAATAGTTTTCCGAAACAACATACAAGCGGTTTCACAGAAATTGCTCTCTTTTGATTCTCTCGCTGTGTTATGTTGATATCTTTGGTCAACCCTCCCGGTTTCCATCTCTATTTCTTTCTCTATACTCTCTCTCTCTCTCTCTGTCGCTCTTTGAATAAAATATCACAATATATATACGTTTAGTCGAAATTTGTAAATTTATATATGTTTACATTCACACATATTATTTTTATGAAACATTCACGCCTCAAACATAATATATTCTAACATATTAACATATGTGTCCCAAACATTTAGTGTTAGTTTAGGAACATTACATGTTTGCACTTAAATATATTGTGTTTAAAAGTTGTGCCGGAAACACATTTTGTTTATATCGGAACATATGAAAAACATATTTTTCTAATAGTGCACATTGTATGAACAAGGATTTGTTAAAGGTTCCATATCTGCCGATGAATACATAATTGTTGCTATTCTCGGCATTGAAAGAGCGTTTCAGACGCTCCATCCAAGTTAAATAATAAATTCATTGCCAACAGAAAGTCCTAACAAAGAGACAGATTTTAGTAAAGATATGTTAATAAACTGGGACAATTTGCTGAGAAGGTATTAAATTACATTCACGTCACTCTCTAGAAACGGAAATTCTGCTGCGACATTATATAGAACTGAGAAGTTCGCCACTGTAGTATCACAATAGACTTAATAGTCCACATGAGGCTGGACCAGGCCTTAACCTATCTTAAGATAGGTAGGATTGAAATTTGCTTTGGTGAGTGTGCAAGTGAGTGTGAGTGTGTGGCCTTTAAGTGCAATATTGCTTACCGAGGTTAAATTTAAAGTTTCTACATATTGACACTATATCAAGAACCATTTTTGTTTGAGGTTTAGAGGAATCTCAAACGTCTCGTCTGCGTATACAAGAAAATCAAATACACATATTCCACACACCTATTCGTGAACGCAAATTACGTCTAGATGTGCAATTTCAGTTCAAATTATCGGTGTCTAGAAAACCAAGAAGTCAGATTGTGAGATCGGTCTCTATGCACGGACGAAAAAGACTGTTTTTCATATGTTTAGGTGTAAAAATTATATGTTTGGAACTCAAAGTTTTTAACACAATATTTTTAAGTGCAAGCATATAATGTTCATAAACTAACATAACATGTTTGGAACATATATGTTAATATGTTACAACATATGATGTTTGGGACATAAAATGTTTGTAAATATAATATGCTTAGATGCAAACATATATTAATTTAGAAATAGCCTATAAACATATATGTGTTTAGAAAGAGAGACCTAGAGAGTATGCTGCAAGTAAAATAATGGAAGTAACCAATCGGCACCTTAAAAATGTATCCACACAAAGAAAATTTCATTAATTTTTTTTCTACCAGTGTATGCCCAAAGGTGAAACATAATATGTTTGAACAATACAAACAATATTTTGTTTGGACTAATCCTGAAAATATAACATATATGCTTGAAGTAAAATGTGTTTTGGGATAGAGGTGTGCACGTGACACGAAATTGTCGCGACTCACGAAAATTTTCGTGATTCGTGCGTGAGTCACGCTCATAACAACAGCGTGAGTGTGCGTGAGCGTGATTAACAAACCAAAATGTCGTGCGTGAGCGTGAGTCACGAAAATAATATCTTCGTGAGAGTGCGTGAGTAACGAATTACACTCACGAAAATATTCCTGCTCACCAACATAAAACGCTTAAGAATTAAATTCAATTACAATTTTAGTGACATCTGGGATGTTAAGAGTTTAATAAAACTCTCGATTTTAGTAATGCTCATGTTTTCAGACACTTCGGTAAGGTAAACTAATCATAAAATTATTCGTGAGTCACGATATTTTTCGTGAGTCACGGTATTTTTCGTTAGTCACGCCGTTTTCGTGAGTGTGTGTGAGCGTGAGTCCTACCAAAAAATATCGTGCGTGAGTATGATTTTTCAGTCGTGAGTGTGCGTGAGTAAAAAAAACTCACGTGCACACCTCTAGTTATTTTTGGATCCGGAAGTGGTGCAAAATTGATGCAGAAGCGATGCATTTAACATGGGCTTGTCATATGACGGAAGTCCTCCATTTCAACAGCCAGTGCACTGAATTTGCATCATTTCTTTAGGTGTGATCCGAATTCAATGTTTTGGACGTAAATAAAAAAATTCAGAGATATTTTGTCAAATAATTAATTTTTATAATTTTTTTATAATTTTAATGGATTCTAACGTTTGACCTCAAATATTTTCAAAAATTCACAAGTTTTTCAGATTGGATTTAGCATTTTTTTTCGATAAAATTTAAATAATTTGTACCATTTTATGAATTCCTCGACTGTTTTTAACCAATTTGAAACAAAAAAAGTTAAAATTACCCATTAAAAATATGAAAAAAGCATGTTATAAAAAATTGAATGAAAACAACTTCCTGTGTAGTTAAAATAAAGAACATCATTGGGAGTACATTTTTTGGAAGTGCTTGTATAGTTGTGGAAGAACTTCCGATTTTTTTGCTGGGTACTTAAGACTCTGGAGAGGATCATAGATATTTATCTTAGAACTAGTGTCGATTCAAGTTTGCTCTCGAAACGACAACATGCATACTCGAAGGGCAGGTCTACTGAGACCGCATTACATGAAATAGTCAGTTTTATTGAAAGCTCACTATCTGTCAATAAATACACATTCGTGGCGTTTCTAGCCATCGAAGATATTAAATGGAGCTCGATATTAAATGGACTGAAAACTCTGAATGTTGATACAGGTATACTTATTCTGCTAGACGAACTACTAATGAGGAGACGTAAAGGGTGGTTAAATTGTAAGAGCCGATGTTGAATGTGAACCACACCTAAACGCCAAATTTTTTTCCGAATTTTATTTGACATTTCTCTATTTCAGACTTACTCAATTTGAACCATGGAGAGATACACAATCCAACAACGTGTTAAATGGTTCCAAGAAATGACAACGGTGGATGATCAATTTTCGAAGAAAATCATCTTCAGTGATGAGGCACATTTTCACCTCAGTGGATTCGTCAATAAACAGAATTGGCGCATTTGGGCGAATGAGAATCCAAGAGTGATTGTCGAAAAACCAATGCACCCACAAAGAGTGACTGTTTGGTGCGGTTTATGGGCTGGCGGCATCATCGGGCCGTATTTTTTCCAAAATGAGGCCGGTCAGGCAGTTACTGTGAATGGTGTTCGCTATTGTGAGATGATAACGAACTTTTTATGGCCCGAATTGGAAGATATGGATGTGGACGATATGTGGTTTCAGCAGGACGGTGCCACTTGCCACACAGCTAACAAAACAATGGCTCTTTTGCGCAATAAATTCAATGGCCGTGTTATCTCACGTAATGGCGATGTCAATTGGCCGCCAAGATCATGTGATCGACACCGTTGGACTTTTTTCTTTGGGGTTATTTGAAAGAAAAGGTGTACGTCGATATGCCAACAACAAGTCAAGAGATAAAGGATGAGATAATTCGGCACATTAGCTGCATAGAACCTCCATTATGCCTCGGCGTCATCGAAAATTCTGACAATCGGATGAAGGTGTGCCACCGAGGTCGCGGCGCCCATTTGGCCGATATTTTGTTCCATACATAATTGAATAATACCAATATATTATAATAAAATAAAATTACAATAATTTCCTAAATAGTTGGTGTTTTATTCAAAATCAACATCGGCCCTTGAAATTTTAACCATCCTTTATTTCGGTCACACCAGGACAAGCAACCACACAAAGGTATGTGAACAGAGGCACTCCCCAAGGAGGCTTTCCAGCACCTCTTTTTTGGAATCTTGCTATAAACAACCTTCTGGTTTCCCCAGAAAAAGAAAGGATAAAAGTGATGGCATACGCAGACGATGTAGCTCTAGCAATCAGGGGAAAATTCCCATCCACAATTAGAGATATTATACAGAGAGCCCTCCAGCTGACTGAGAAATAGGCGAAAGACAATGGTCTTGGGGTAAATCCTGCAAAGACAGAACTAGTCATGTACTGCAAAGATCGCAAAATGTCCAGAGTTAGCCCATATCCTTAGGGGGTATTGAAATTCCCTTTAGTGAGTGTGCAAAATACATTGGCGTTATTTTGGACAGGAAGCTGAACTTTAACCCTTTCACTACCGAAATAAACCTAATGTTAAAAACTTTAATTTTTCTTCTGTTTCTACTTGTACTAACAGCATGTAGAACAAAAATTGTCATTTTGAGAACCTACCTCAATTACTTCAAGAGCTATATGAGCTTATTCTGAAAACTTGATTCTTGAATTGTGACCAAATGTTCTTACAAAAATAAGCGATATGTGGACTATAATATCTTTCGAAGTGTGGGAAAAAATACGAAAAAGAACCCAAAGTAGCATCAGCTATAGTTTTTGTATGAATGTCCATTTACTAGAAACATATAGTAGACAAATTGTCTCAAATTTTCGTATTTTTCGTTTAATGTTAAATAAGTTTGTAAAAATGTATTTTAGTGCTCGCTTATATGGAAAATATTTATAGCCTATTTAGATTAAAGCCTCTACTTACAAATAACATCGAGAAATAAATCGAAACTAAGTTGAAAAATAGAATTTGGTGTCTTTTTCGAATGTCCTTCTAAGTGGACATCGGTAGTGAAAGGGTTAATCTTAATATTGAAGAAAGGACGAGGAAAGCAACGGAAGCTTTGTACTCGTGTAAAAAGGCAATAGAAAAAGTGGGGACTAAAATCGAAAATTGCGCATTGGCTATACACGACAGTGGTTAGACCTATTATGATATATGGTGTTGTAGTCTGGTGGCCGGCACTTCAGCAGCCGACAAATTAGATAAAGTTCAACGTATGCTTGTGTATCTCAGGCTCATTCAGTAAGACAGGAACATATTCCCTTAATGTCATGCTGCATCTATTGCCTTTAGACATTTTGGCCACACAGTCAGCTGCAACAACGGCTGTGTGGTTGCGCGAGCTATCGCTGTGGTCGGAAAAAAGGTACGGTCACAGTTCAGTCCACAAATTAATACCAGATGTGCAAAACGCAGTGGATTACACTCTGGCGAAACCACTTTTCGACAAAAAGTTTGAAACTCTAATTCCCAACAGTGAGGCGTGGTGTACACAGACCCCGGGGAATAAAAGATATATAGATTTTTACACTGATGGCTCCAAATTGGATGGGCAGGTGGGTTTCGGAGTATATTCTAAAGATCTGGAACTTCGAATGGCGAAAAGATTTCCTAATCACTGTAGTGTTTTTCAGGCTGAAATATTAGCAATAAGAGAGGTGGCGAATTGGCTGAAAAGTAATGTTGCAACAAACATTGGCATTAATATATACTCAGACAGACAACTTGCAATAAAATCCTTTGATCCTGTGTCCCTTAACTCGAAAACGGTCATTGACTGCCGCAAATCTCCCAACGAGATGACTGAGCAGTACAATATTCACCTAATATGGGTGCCTGGCCATAGGAACATACGGGCAACTGCGAAGCGGATGAGTTAGCAAGGCTAGGAACTACCTTACATATTCCAGGGGAACTAGAATCTGTTGGTATGCCTCTGGCTACCTGAAAGCTCTTACTGCGTGAGATGGCTGTTATGATGGCAAATGTTCGATGGGAGAATTGCAAGGGTTGCAACGACACCAAGCAAATATGTCCCATTTAAACTTGAACCGCACACTAGATATGCTAGTGTTCTCAAGACGTCAGATTTCACTCCTGATATCTGCTATAACGGGTCGCTGCCTAATAGGCGATATTGCAAAAACTTTTGGTGCGAAGTATAATGACTACTGTATGAGCTGTCGTGATGGGAAAGAAAAGGAATCAGTTAAACATCTCTTGTGTGAATGTCTTTCATTTTGTGTAAGGCGTAAGCGAATATTATGAGCATAAAGCTTTGTATTACTGGAGGACCTGGAGATCGGTCTACGAGGGCATTTCGGAAATTTCTTAGCCTAGCACAAAAAGCGCGGTATAAATAGAAAAAAACTTCCATCTCTGTTATGAACACATGTTAAATTTTGTTTCGTTCTGACAACACCTTCATATAGAAACAGGTGTTTAAAAAAGACGCATCCGCAATTTTTTTACAATGGAAAAATTAGAAATGCGTGCTGTCATTAAATATTTACATAAAAAAGGTTTATCGGGACAAGAAATTCATAATGATATGGTGAATGTTTTAGATGAAAGTGCTCCTTCATATGCAACAGTAAAAAATTGGGTTGCTGAAGTTAAACGTGGTCGTACAAGCATTGAAGATGAACCAAAATGGATGTCCAAAAACAGCAACAACAACAGATATTGTAGCCAAAGTGCATGATACGGTATTATATGATCGACGAATAAAAGTGCGTGAAATTGCTAATATCATGGGCATCTCAAATGGTCGAGTCAATTTAATTTTGCATGAAGAACTACAGATGAAAAAGCTTTCTGCCAGATGGGTGCCGCATTTGTTAACAGTCGATCAAAAACCCATAAGAATGAAAATTTCTCAAGCTTGTTTGGATCGTTTTAAGCAAAATAAAATGGATTTTAAGCGTCGTTTCATAACTGTTGATGAGACATGGATCCACCACTATACTCCAGAGACAAAACAACAATCCAAACAATGGACTGAAGCTGGAGGAAGTGCCCCAAAGAAGGCACAACAACAATTCAATCGGCTGGTAAGGTTATGGCAACGGGTTTTTGGAACTTCAAAGGTATTTTTATTGATTGACTATCTGCAAGGGGTAAAACAATAAATTCAGCGTACTATTGCAATCTTTTGGATCAATTAAATGTAAAAATTCGAGAAAAACGTCCTGGCTTACAACACAAAAAAATAATTTTCAACGCACCAGCGCACAAGAGTGTTTTAACAATGGCTAAAATCAACAAATTAAATTAGAGTTGCTTGACCACCCACCTTATTCTCCTGATTTAGCTCCCTTGTGACTTTTACTTGTTCCCAAATCTAAAAAAAACTTCCTTGCTGGCAAGCGTTTTAACTCAAATGAAGATGCAATTACAGTTGTAAACCACTATTTTGAAGACCTTGAGGAAAACTATTTGAATCAAGGTATAGAATTGCTAGAAAAGCGTTGGACTAAGTGTATTTAAGTTTCAGGAGATTATATTGAAAAATAAAAATATTTTTGAAAAACTAACTATTCTCTTTCATTGATAGGCTAAGAAGTTTTCGAACCGCCCTCGTATATGAGACCTATACCAAGAAATGGGCCGATAACAATCGGAGTTAAAAATTGAAAAAAACTCTTTTGGTCCCATGATGGGCTCATTTTTGGTAAAATTTGCAAATTTTAAGAAATGTTGACCTATTTTGTTGGAGACACGAAAAATTGACTTTAACTTTAGAGGCCACCATAAATAAAAGAAGTTTGGAAATATTTCAACGATATTACCAAGAGTTTTATTGAGGATTTTATTTGACTCTACATATCATCCTTGTTGTGTTTTTGTTTTACTCTAAGTAGATATATTGCAGGAGAGAGCTTGCTTTTGTCAAACCCTCTTTTTCGAATTGAATACTACTTCAAATTTCTCTGGTTTCGACAGAAATCACATCAAAATGTTTATTTATTGAGAAATTGTACATGGATCAATTACGTGTGAAGGATATCTAAATCACTAAACCACAACGAATTCATCCGTTGTTCAAGATGGCAGACAGCAAATGGATGCTGCAATAAAATTATATCATGGTAAATGACATCAAAAAGCCTTGGATACAAATCAAATCCATCAGCCCCCAGCCACAACCCAAAAAATAACGACCATTTGACCATTAATGGCATACAAATAAGTCAAGTGAAAAATATAGTCTACTTTAATATAAAGTATATTTGTTTTATAGCCCATGGATATAAAATATAGTCCAAAAGGAGTTGGAGATATAAGAGCATCTATTGTTGGGTCAATACGAATTCGATGATACCTTCTATATGTAGGTTTAACTCATTTCCTAGAGTATGTTAACTGTAATAGAGTCCATGGAATGAGAGTAGCCATCAATATATACAAAAATTCGATTATGAACAATAATTCTACTATTATAATATGTTGGAGTAATGCAACCATGACCGTAATTATTTGACCTGTCAATTGTAGAAATCAAAAATAATAATATTACTGAGGTGGGACAATCAGCAATAGTATTTTGATAAAAATATGACCGTGCATTTTACGGATAGTGAACGTGTCACGTAGACAATTCCGTGACATGTATAATGTTTTGGAAATGCACACACATACTAAGTTCACCCAGAAAAGAGTGCCTTCGAAACTAAAGGAAAATTTTTTCATCAATATAGTTTATCCATTTTATTTCCATTAAGGTAAATTTTTGTGAGAAATAATAAAATTTACTCGTTTCTGTAAAAAAACCTAAACTGTAAGCAGTTAGGAATAGTTCATTAACTAGAATAAGGCATGGAATTTTACTCATACTATTTTCTTCGCTGGGTATAAGAATTTATTACTGAATAAGAAAATTTTATTCACCGATAACAAAGCATTCGTAAAAATAAACAAAAACCGAACTAAAACCAAGTTTCCTCAAAATTAGTAAAATTTCTTATAAAATGATAATTGTGACTTCCTTTATAATAGAAAGTTTTTCATACATACGAACAACACTTGACATAAAAAAATATTTTAGTTCATTCGTACTAAGAAGTATGCAATCCTTTCAAAACTTAAGGAAACACACTTGTTAGAATATAGGAAATTTTCCTATATTTCTATTGTCTACCTGTAATCGATAACTGTCATCGTAATCGATGTGTTTGCGCGTGGGTGTAATCGATATGTTTGCGTGTGGGTTGTTTTTTTAGTTGGAATCGCGTTGTTGTGGTATACGGAGAGATTGTTAAAAAATAATATGGTAAAATAATATAATAAATAACAAATAAAATATATAAAATATTTGTTATTTTAAATTACTGAGAACAATTTTCGTTTTTTGAGAATAAATCTATCAATGTTCATTTCATTTGTCTTCATTTTGGAATCTTCAATTATCAGGTAATATTCAGTGACGCTAACCTTTTGTATCAAAAATGGTTTATGATTTTTTATATTTGTAGGTATTGAAATTGTAAAAGGAGGACAAAATTGTTAGGCAGCAACTTATTAAAAGTGAAAAGTACAAGAAGAAGAAGAAAAAGTGCGTTTTACAGTTGATAATATCACATGGAAATTGGAAATAGTGGTATAATAAACTAATATTTCAAGGACAGTCGATACTGTTGATTCTTAATAAATATATTCAATATATATATAAAACTTGTCTTTTATTGAAGATAAAATTGCTTATATAAATAAATAAAATTATATTTAAAAACGAAGGTAAGCAGTTCTAATTATGAAGTAAATGTTTTACCACAAATATGTAAGATTTGTCCAAATGAATGAAAAAATTTCAATAAAATCATTCCATATATGAATTCAAATCAGTTAAATTTTTTCATTCTGTAGTATAGTGGTACATAAATATAGGAAAATGTTAACTAATATATGGAATGCATTATACCTAATTTCTACGAAAATCACATCGTTCAAACAAATAAAAATGTCTTTGGCGCTATACGAAGTTCAACTTCAATGTTCATTTCATTTGTCTTCATTTTGGAATCTTCAATTATCAGGTAATATTCAGTGACGCTAACCTTTTGTATCAAAAATGGTTTATGATTTTTTATATTTGTAGGTATTGAAATTGTAAAAGGAGGACAAAATTGTTAGGCAGCAACTTATTAAAAGTGAAAAGTACAAGAAGAAGAAGAAAAAGTGCGTTTTACAGTTGATAATATCACATGGAAATTGGAAATAGTGGTATAATAAACTAATATTTCAAGGACAGTCGATACTGTTGATTCTTAATAAATATATTCAATATATATATAAAACTTGTCTTTTATTGAAGATAAAATTGCTTATATAAATAAATAAAATTATATTTAAAAACGAAGGTAAGCAGTTCTAATTATGAAGTAAATGTTTTACCACAAATATGTAAGATTTGTCCAAATGAATGAAAAAATTTCAATAAAATCATTCCATATATGAATTCAAATCAGTTAAATTTTTTCATTCTGTAGTATAGTGGTACATAAATATAGGAAAATGTTAACTAATATATGGAATGCATTATACCTAATTTCTACGAAAATCACATCGTTCAAACAAATAAAAATGTCTTTGGCGCTATACGAAGTTCAACTTTTTTCACAATGAGTTCATTTTAACTTAAAGAAGGGGTCACTTTTTTCTGGGTGTAGGTATTGAAATTATAAAAGGAGGACAAAATCGTTAGGCAGCAACTTATTAAAAGTGAAAGGTACAAGAAGAAAAATGCATTTTACAGTGAACCCACCACGAAGAAAAATTTCGGTTAATTTTGGAAAATTTTGAATATTTTTAGAAAATTTTAACTAAACAGTATAACAAACTCTGCCATCACGCCGATGTCATAAAAATAAGTAAATATTTTTCGACAAATTCAAGAAAATTTATTAGACATAATTAATTTTTTTCACTTGTTAAAGAAAATTTTGTAGTTTGAGGAAAAAATTGGAGTTCAAAATTGCAAGAATGTCTTTAGTGACATACGAAGTTCATGATGAACGAATTTGTAATAAAATTTACAAATTTAAAGAAATATTGAACTATTTTGTGGATGACACGAATTTAGTTAATCTTTATCCTTCATTTGTGTATATTTTTTTCCTTGGTTTCAGTTAATTTAACTAACGTACACAAAAAATTATTAGAGTAGAGAAAACCTTCTCGAAACATAATAATTCCATGAACTAAACGAAAGTTAAATTGGCTTTAGTGAAATAGAGAGTTCACTTTTTTTTGAGTGTGGAATAATAAACTAGTACTTCAAGGCCATTCGATGCTGTTGATTCTTAATAAATATATTTAATATCTTAATAAAACGTGTATTTTATTGAAGAAAAAATTGCCTATATAAATAAATAAAATTGTATTTAAAAACGAAGGTAAGCAGTTCTAATTATGAAGTAAAAGTTTTACCACAAATGTGTAAGATTTGTCCAAATGAATGAAACATTTTCAATAAAATCATTCCATATATGAATTCAAATCAGTTAAATTTTTTCATTCTGTAGTATAGTGGTACATAAATATAGGAAAACGTTAACTAATATATGGAATGCATTATACCTAATTTCTACGAAAATCACATCGTTCAAACAAATAAAAATGTCTTTGGCGCTATACGAACTTCAACTTTCTTCACAATGAGTTCATTTTAACTTAAAGAAGGGGTCACTTTTTTCTGGGTGTTTGTTGTATGCTGCTACACAATGCTAATTAATTATATCTGTGGATTTATGATAAAACCCCATAAGTCGAGATAGGACAATTCCTCAAAAATTTCAAATTCAGTCCATTGTGATACCACATTGGCGAACTTCTCTCACTGAGTGCTGCCCGATTCTATGTTAAGCTCAATGACGAGTCCGAACGGCGTTCCACATTGCCGTGAAACCACTTAGAGAAGCTTTGAAAACCTCAGAAATGTCACCAGCATTGCTGAGGTGGGATAATCCACCGCCGAAAAACTTTTTGGTGTTCGGTCGAAGCAGGAATCGAACCCACGACCTTGTGTATGCAAGACGGTCATGGTAACCATTGTATCACGGTGGCTTCGGTGTTTGATACTACACGCAAAGAAAAAAAAACGTTTGGAAAACGTGTACCGAAAACGTTTTTCTTTTGTTAGAGTTTTTTGGATTGCTTCGAAAATTTTAAACTTTTATCATCAAAAAAATTCGTTTGTTACAAAATGTTTATTTTTTCAATAAAAAAAGTATATTTCGTTTATATCAAACACTGTTCTTTTCTGACTTTAGGTCTTTGAAAATTTAATATAGTACAATGTAATATTGAACATTTTTTCCGAATCTTCCGAAAATATCTGCAATATATGTAAAAAAAAAAAAAAAAAAAAAAACTTTGGTCGAAGCAGGGATCGAACCTTGGCATGCAAGTCGGACGTAGCAACCACTGCTCCACGGTGCCAAACTAAATGTATTGATGACCATAACAGGTACATAGCTCAGTGGTTAGTGTGTTGGCTTACAAAGTGCATGGTCCGCGGTTCGATTCTCCGTCCAGGCGAAAGGTAAAAAAAAATTTTAAAAATTATAAAATCGTATAATTTCTTCTACATTGTTAGTATTACAGGAAAAGGTGTTAAGAACTAAAAAACCTCGTGGATGTGAGAAAGATGTGAGGGAAAATGCAATTAGCAAGAAAACAATGTTTTTTTTTTTTTTAGTTTGTCTTTATCCTGGAAAAGAATAAACGTTTATCACAAACAGTATATACTATTCTTCCAAATACACTTCCTTACTGCGAAAAGCAAATGAGAAACGAACTTTGTTTGTCTAAAATTTCGTTTGGGAGGAAATAATTATTTGTTTGCGTGTATCATTTCTGTGATTGAAGACATTTTGTTTGTGCCTGAATACTGGACGTACTTCAACGCATCGGAAAAATAAAATGACCACATTATTCTCTGTAGCGCATATGCAATAAAACAAAAGCAAACAACAACAGCAATAACATTGGTGTTAATAAATATTTAGTTAAATGCTTACGAGTGGACATAAGAAAACCAAGTAACACGAGCATTAAATATTATTTTTATGATGTTCTCCTTCTCATTCTCCTGGTGCGGTGCGATGTGGTATGGTGCGATGCGGTGCGGCTTGCATACAATCATCGCTTGCTCCATGGCCATTATTGAGTTGCGTTTCTGCCGCCTCTCTGTGGTCGTAATGCCCATGTCACTTGAGCGAAATCCGCACTTGAGTATGATTAACTGATATCCTAAAGCGTTTTCAAGCCAATTGCAGATAACAAATCTGGGCAGGAGGAGAAAAAAAAACGAAAAAACAAAACCAAATGATGGCGATAAGAACTCCTCAACATGACCATAGCATGTTGACGATGATGATGAGGAGTAATAGGGAGTTTGGTGCTTCTGTTGTACTCGCATGTAGATGGGTGGGTGTGTATGGTGACTTCAAGATCCATTTCTGCAATGGTTGCCACCAAACAAGGACAAAATCAAGTCCATTTTTATGGATTTTAGCCATCATGTTTTTTGTTGTTGTTGTTTTAACTTTTTCTGCTAAGGTTGTTAACGTTGTTGTGCCGTAGCTGTTGTTGCTATTGGCGATATGAGGCATAAATGTCTGAAATCGCAGTAGAGAAATAAATAAAAACAACACTTTCCACTGGAGTGTGACCATTTGATGTTGATGGATGGTTTCCAAGTGTACTTTACACCGACCAATACACATGAAAAAAAAAAAAAACGAAAAACACTTCACTATAAAAATGTAAGAAAATCATGAAATAAACTGTACATATACCCATGATAAAGCGAAGAGGGGGGCTGGGTAAGGTAAGTAAATGGACAACACGACAATGATTTATGAGATTACTTTAGCAATATCCTTAACATAAATGGTTATTGTTGGATATCCTATATGCTCCAAAGGGTGTAGAGCATAGATAAGTAGATTAATATTAGCGATAGATACAGATGAGTTTTGATGTGCGTGTATATACAAAAAGGAGCCAATTCTCAGATGATAATCGATGGCTGTCTGCGCCCTGACAACACACCAGTGTTGCCATGTTAGGGGTTTCCCCCCCCAAATTTAGGGTTTTTTTTGAAGTTTAGGGGGATTTTTAGGGGTAAAATTTATTTGGGGAATTTTTGGGGGTAAACAATTATTTCAGACCTTATAAAGTGGAGCAATACTCAAGCAAATTCGGAACAATTCTAGCATGAGTTATGAGGAAAAAAGATGCGGAAAGTCAACAAGAAGATCCTAAATACAAACAAGTATGCAATAGCATTATTTTCGTTATTATTTTTTAAACTCTTCTGTTCAAAGGTCATTTTTAATATTTGACAAACTTAAAAACAATCGTATTTTAACTTAGCAGCTGAAAGCTTTTTAAGAGTAAGACCGCTTTTTAAATTGATATACATATTGTATTATTACATCCAAAGAAAAAATAATTTGCTCAGGGATGAAATTTTAAACAAACGAAAATCTCTTTTTTTTTGAAAGTATTTTCTTAAATAGCAAATTTTATTTTTTTTTTTATTTACTTCAAACGAAAAAAAAATTAGCATCAAAAGAAAACTTAGTTTGTCTAAAATTTCGTTTCTCAGGAAATAACTCTTCTGTCAGGATATATATTTGTGTTAAATTTAATTTTTAAAGTGTATCACTACAGGATTTTTTCACAAAATATTGGAACCACTTTTTGTACTTTTTATATTCTGAAATTTTTTGTATGTTCGAACATATTCTTATTGATGCTCATATATTTTCAGTATACAATGTAATTTGGCGTTCTTTAACTACTATGCAAAAATTGGTCCATATCGGTCTATAATTGTATAATTTGGTGGAAAAGAGGATTCAGGTTGCCCCGAATTACATCTTCACCATCGTTAATATCGTTAACACTTTGCCTAGTAAAAACAGGGCAGTGACAAATGTAGTGATCCAAGGACTAATCATTCTCAAAGCATGCTCTAACATATATGCAACATCCTCAGTTGCTTCTATTCGGCACAGATGTGCTCCCAATTCTAGGTGTCCGATCATTTTCTTCGTCCTTCCGACCGTTGCATTCGTCCACATCTATGGCCCCATCTAAACTTAGACCGCCCTCCAGATATGTTAGTGTTTTGTAACCTGTTTGGAAATGGTTGCCGCATCCATTTATTGCTTATCTAGAGTATGTTATTGTCGCGAAAACCATGTATTTAGTCTTTGTAAAAATAATTTTCGAGCGGAGAAAAATATATGTTCAAACATGTTCTATTATTTAAATGATAGAATTTGAGACAATTACATGGTCGGGAGAATCATGTACCTGACCATTCAATTTTTCGCAGGGAAAAACGTATTATTATAAGTTACGTACATAGCCATAAAGACCATGTACATTGTTTTCGTGACCATTTAATTTTTAAACTTTTTTTGCAGCGAAAAGAATTTTATAAAAACATTGAGCAGGTACACACGATTTTCATTTTGCGCGTCAGTCGTGTGTTGATTTTTTCTTTGAATGGACGGAGAATATGGAATTACTGTGTTTCATGTTAATTTATTTATTCAGAAGTGGCACGTGGTTTTATGTGAACACAAAAAAGGAAAGTGTAATTGAAAAAAATGAACCTGGTTTTTGTTCTGCATATACTTTATTTTTATTTCAGTTATATGATGTCTGCGTTTGTACATTTGGTGGGTACGAAGTAAATATTGAATGATTATTTATTGTTGAAATTGAACAAAAATAAATTGTGTAAAAATATATGATGTTTGCTTGCACGACATTATAAATTCAAATAAACAATGATTTCATTTATAAATAAATAACAACCAATAAATAAAGTAAATTTTGTATTTTCTTTTCTCAAGTGGCGTCCTTTTTACGACGACGAAAAAAGTTTTTTCATAAAGATCAAAACAATTTAAGATGGTGATCATGTTCTTTTAACTGGAAGAAAACCATTTTGACGAATATCATAATATTTTAGATCGTGACCATTGTCTTTTGATTCAAACAAAATTCTTTTTATCAATATAATAACATCTTAGATGAGGACAATTTTATTTTCTTAGAGCCATGTTCACTGAGCCCACATGGTTGCAGGTGAAAATGTTACATGGTCGCCGCAAAAATAGCTGCTATCATGTTAACTTTAGCAGTCTGCTTATGTTCTTGGATCAATCTAGTTGGTTCCGCAGTAGAAAATAATCGAGAAGGTTCAGTGGTTAAAATTAGAAGTGCCCATATATAATATGTACTTTTAGTTAATGTGGTATCACAATGGACTGAATAGTCTAAGTGAGACTGAAAAAAATTGAAATTTGGCTCTCTAATTATGGTGCGAAAATTAGTTCATATCGGCCCAGAAATTAATTGGCTTTTATAGGCATTTAATCCCTCCACCATAGGACAAAGGGTATTATAACTTTGCCATTCAATTTGTAACACATCGAAATATTGGCCTCAGACCCCATAAAGTATATATATTTTGGGTAGGTATTTATAAACTGGGTAAAAGATCAATGTTACTTTGAATTTCCGAATTAACATTTTATCAAATTTTATTAAAATTTTCCTCAATTGTTGATCGGAGAAAATTAAATACACAATACATGAAATTCTTATATGAGTAAAATTTGTATTAAAATTAAGCGCTGTCCAATGGATGACACCACTTGAAGAAAAATAAATCACAGATGAAAAAAAAACGATGTTCTCCCGGAACCATTGTCTTTAATCTAAAAAAATTAAAATCCGTATTTATGTAAATTTCGAAATTAACTTAACATCCTTCGGATTTTTTTCAGAAAAATTATCTTATTATCTTATCCTACGAAATCCAAAATGTTCCTTAACAATGCGATATTTTTAACAAATAGTCTCTCCATTAAAACAAAATCTGGAAACCGCACAGAAGCAGGCCTAATTCGGCTACTAATAGCCAACTCTATTTTTACATGGAGGGACGTAGATATTCATGCTCTTGGCAAACATTTTTCTCGGACTACGAAAAAACTTTTCGTTGTCTATCGAATCAACATTTGCACAATTTGCTAAATTCAATTAATCGTATTACTAGACCTGAGTTTTTTTTTTTTGAAATTTGGACAATTATTTTCCAATCTTTGAAATCTTCGCAATTATTTTACTTGAAATGCAAATCTTATTTGCAAGTTTTTCGCTTTCTCTATCCGCATAAACAGTGAACCTATCTATCCACGTTGACCATAGATTTCCGTAATGAGAACTGATGTCAGTTTATAACTTTCTTATTTGCTTAAGTGTTGCTGTTGTAAGTTTGCTCTTTGTATTGAACATTTCGTTTGTTTGCTTTTGATATTCTTATTTTGTTATCTGGCCGGACAATGTTCATCCTCTTGATATGTCATTTAAATGATATTCTTTACCAGTTTAAATGATGAGTGTCCATTAAAGAAGATACAAAGTTGCAAACACCCTCGACAGGGGCGTTACAGTTGAAGAAGTGCCATAGAGGCCTTCTTCAACTGTTACAATAAATGTTTTATAAAAAAAAAGTATGTACGGCCGTAAGTTCGGCCAGGCCGAAGCTTCTGTACCCTCCACCATGGCTTGCGTTGAAACTTCTTCTAAACACTGCCATCCACAATCGAATTACTTAAGTTGCGGTAACGCTTGCCGATGGCAAGGTATCTTAAAACCTCTTAACACCGTCTTCTAAATTGTATGTAAGTCCATACGTGGTTATATTAAATCCAAAAAAAAATCGATCAAATACGTATATAATTCAGTTTGACAAAATTTTCTATAGACATAAAAGAATTTTAACAAAATTTTCTATAGAACTAAAATTTTGACAACATTTTCTATAGAAGTAAAATTTGGAAAAAAAATCTATAGAAATAAAATTTGGAAAAAATTTTCTATAGAAATAAAATTTGGAAAAAAATTCCTATAAAAATAAAATTTTGACAAAATTTTCTATAGAAATAAAATTTTGACAAAATTTTCTATAGAAATAAAAATTTGACAAGATTTTCTATAGAAATAAAATTTTAACAAAAATTTTCTATAGAAATAAAATTTTAACAAAATTTTCTAAAGAAATAAAATTTTGGTAGATTATTTTTGGCTCGAGTGGCAACCATGATTATGAACCGATATCATATGCTGACACCACGTACCAAATTTCAACCGGATCGGATGAAATTTGCTTCTCTTAGAGGCTCCGCAAGCCAAATCTGAGGGTAGATTTATATGGGGGCTATATATAATTATGGACCGATATGGACCAATTCCTGCATGGTTGTTGGATACCATATACTAACACCACGTACCAAAATTCAACCGGATCGGATGAATTTTGCTCCTGTAAGAGGCTCAGGAGGTCAAATCTGGGGATCGGCTTATATGGGGGCTATATATAATTATGGATCGATATGAACCAATTTTGGCATGGTTGTTAGAGACAATATACTAACACCACGCACCAAATTTCAATCGGATCGGATGACTTTTGCTCCTCTAAGAGGCTCCGGAGGTCGAATCTGGGGATCGGTTTATATAGGGGCTATATATAATTATGGGCCGATGTGGACCAATTTTTGCATGGTCATTAGAGAACCATATACCAACACCATGTACCAAATTTCAGGCGGATTCGATGAAATTCGCTTCTCTTAGAGGCTCCGCAAGCCAAATCGGGGGATCGGTTTATATGGAGACTATATATAATTATGGACCGATGTGGACCAATTTTTGCATGGTTGTTAGAGACCATATACATATATATATATATATATATATATATATATATATATATATATATATATATATATATATATATATATATATATATATATATATATATATATATATATATATATATATATATATATATATATATATATATATATATATATATATATATATATATATATATATATATATATATATATATATATATATATATATATATATATATATGGGGGCAATATGTAAAAGTGGACCGATATGGACCAATGTCTGAATGGTTGTTAGAGACCATATACTAACACCATGTACCAAATTTCACCCGGATCGGATGAAATTTGCTTCTCTTAGAGCAATCGCAAGCCAAATTTGGGGGTCCGTTTATATGGGGGCTATACGTAAAAGTGGACCGATATGAACCAATTTTTGCATCGTTGTTAAAGACCATATACTAACACCATGTACCAAATTTCAGCCTGATCGGATGAAATTTGCTTCTCTTAGAGCAATCGCAAGCCAAATTTGGGGGTCCGTTTATATGGGGGCTATACGTAAAAGTGCACCGATATGGCCCATTTGCAATACCATCCGACCTACATCAATAACAACTACTTGTGCCAAGTTTCAAGTCGATAGCCTGTTTCGTTCGGAAGTTAGCGTGATTTCAACAGACGGACGGACGGACATGCTCAGATCGGCTCAGAATTTCACCACGACCCAGAATATATATACTTTATGGGGTCTTAGAGCAATATTTCGATGTGTTACAAATGGAATGACAAAGTTAATATACCCCCATCCTATGGTGGAGGGTATAACAAGTGAGTAAAGTAGAAATTCGGGCGGGGCCAACCATATCATACCCTAAACCACCCCCACTAAATTAGTAAACATCCCAGCAAAAAATACTTCAGCAGTAAGAGTTTAGTTGCGGTTTTTGGTATACAATAAAGTAGACAGTGCATCCACATTGCATGAATCGGTGGCAATAACGTAAACGAGTAATCAAACTAGTTTATTATCATTCGCTTACGTTATTGCAACCAATTCATGCAGTATAGATGCATGAAAGGTAGTGCTGTTTTCCTTCACGCCAACAATGGTATATTCAAGATTATATATCACTTCTGAGCAATATTTCGATTAAATTAAGCAATTATATCAGCGCTATGTAGAAGCTGCTTTAAATCGGGACATCGCCCACAAAAATCACTTTTTGCTGGGATTGTTTGTGGGGTTTCAATGGTATAGGTTTTGGGAAAACCGCATTTCTATTTCCACAATCTGAACAGAAATGTCTGATATTAGGAGCTATAGTTGATTCTGCACCTACAGAGTTAGTATGTTACTAATATTTAGTCCATTATTAAACAAGTAAGTAAAGTATAAAGTCGGGCGGGGCCGACTATATCATACGCTAAACCACCCTTACTGAATTAGTAATCATAAGCATTTGTGGGGTAACATTGATATAGGTCTGGGAGATAAACCGCAGTTGCATATTTAAGAAAATTAAGGGGTACATGTTTTTGGTTGATTTGTCTCAACCTGACTATAGCGCATAGTCAGTATTGCCAGGGAAAATGTTCGGTTTACCCTACAAGGATAAAAAAGTTCCCTACTTTCCCATACATTCCCAAACAATTTTCCCTACAATATTTTTCGTTAAATTTAAACAAATTTTACAAAACAAAAATGGTTCTAAATACTTTATTATCTTAAAACATGAAAATGCAACGTATATAACCTAGAAAATAAAGTGGAAATCGCTCAATTATTGTGGGTAATGAATCCAAATTTCTGAAAATAGGACAATAGATTTACGCAATAGCTATATGTAAGTCTAAATACGATGGGCTAATACATGTATATGTGAAATTTGAGCAAGATTGGTTAGTAAATAAGAGTATTATGGCCAAATTTGAGAAAATCGATCGATACATATATATGGGAGCTATATCTAAATCTGAACCGATTTGGATTATATTTTGAGTAAGATTGGTTGATAAATAAGGGACTTATTACCAGATTTTAGAAAATCGGGCAATGCATATATATGGGAGCTATATCTAAATCCGAACCGATTTCCATAACTTTTAGCACATATAGTTAGTAGTATAGAAAATTAGAGTGAGCCAACTTTGAGTAAGATGGGATGATAAATAAGGGTTTTATGGCAAATTGGGCGAAATCGAGCAATACATATATATGGGAGTTATAGCTAAATCTGAACCGATTTCGATTATTTTTGGTACACATTGTTAGTACTATAGAAGATTATAATCTTGTTAGTACTATAGAAGATTATAGTAAACCAAGTTTGAGTAAGATCGGTTGATAAATAAGGGTTTTATGGCCAAATTTGTGAAAATCGTGCGATACATATATATGAGAAATTTTGCAGACTTGAAGAATGATGAAAAAATTAGTTGGCGCCAAATTTGTTGACGATCAGTGTGTAAAAAAGCGCATCGTGATACCATTTGTCGAAATCGGGCGATACATATATATGGCAGCTAAATTTAAATTTGATCCGATCTCTTCCAAATTCAATAGCGTTCGTCCTTGTGCCAAAAAAACTGTACCAAATTTCATCAAAATCGGGTAATAATTGCGACCGGAATCCTGCAAACATCAAACACCAAGGGCTAGATCGACTCAGGAGGTGATTCTGAGTGGATCGGTATATATTTTATAGGGTTTAAAATCAATATTTGTGGTAGGCACATTTTTTGACAGATCAAAGTTATTATACCATGACCACTATGTGGTTTAGGGTATAAAAATTTTTGCAATAAAAAGTATCAACAAAGTCAAAAATCATATCATTTATATCAAGCACTGTTCTTTTCTGTCTTTGTGTCTTAAATAAAACACATTTTGAAGTTTATAAAAATGCAATTTTTTACCCATCAATATGTAACATATTTACAGCGTATTAATATTAAATTATCTACTTTAAATTACCATCGATAGACAAATTGAATGTGGGGAGTGTGAGTTCAGTGTTATTTTCGGATGTCCTTTGTAGAGGACATCGGTAATCAAAGGGTTAAAATAATGTGCATAATCGTTGGTATAAAAGCGTTTTCGTTAAATTTTGGTTACCCATATTTGAAATTTGCATACCTCCGTTAAAGTCGTATGCCTTTGGCAAAGGCAAATTTCCCTTGAAGAAATGCATTTTTATTTAAAGAAATACACCCATATGCAAAAAAGTTAAGGAAAACTTCAAGCCTACTTTTATCATATAAATTCCTTCGATAAACTGTCAATAAATTGTTTTGCATATGGGTAATAGTGTTTAATTAACTGGGATATTGCATTTTTATACCCTCCACCATAGGATGGGGGGTATATTAACTTTGTCATTCCGTTTGTATTCTGGGTCGTGGTGAAATTCTGAGTCGATCTAAGCATTTCCATCCGTCCGTCTGTTGAAATCACGCTAACTTCCGAACGAAATAAACTATCGACTTGAAACTTGGCACAAGTAGTTGTTATTCATGTAGGTAGGATGGTGTTGCAAATGGGCCATATCGGTCCACTTTTACATATAGCCCCCATATAAACCGACGCTCAGATTTGGCTTGCGGAGCCTCTTGGAGGAGCAAAATTCATCCGATCCGGTTGAAATTTGGTACATTATGTTAGTATATGGTTTCTCACAACCATGCAATTGGTCCAAATCGGTCCATACTTATATATAGCCCCCATATAAACCGATCCCCAGATTTGGCTTGCGGAGCCTCTAAGAGAAGCAAATTTCATCCGATCCGGCTGAAATTTGGTACATGGTGTTAGTATATTGTCTCTAACAACCATGCAAAAATTGGTCCACATCGGTCCTTAATTATATATAGCCCCCAGATTAGACCTCCGGATCCTCATGGATGAGCAAAATTCATCCGATTCGGTTGAACAACCATGCAAGAATTGGTCCATATCCACATATAAACCGATCCCCAGATTTGACCTCCGGAGCCCCTTGGAGGAGTAAAATTCACCCGATCCGGTTGAAATTTGGTACGTGGTGTTAGTAAATGGTCTCTAACAACCATGCAATAATTGGTCCATATCGTTATATAGTTATATATAGCCGATCCCCAAAAATAATCTACCAAAATTTTATTTCTGTAGAAAATTTTGTCAAAATTTTATTACCGTAGAAAATGTTGTCAAAATTTTGTTACTACAGAAAATTTCAAAATTTTATTACTATAGAAAATTTTGTCAAAATTTTATTACTACACTGAAAAAACAGTGAACCCACCAGGAAAGATAACTTTCGATTAATTTTAGAAAATTTGGAACTTTTTTAGAAAATTTTAACTAAACGGTATTACAAGCGCTGGCATCACTCCGATATGGCAAAAATAAGTAAATATTTTTCGACAAATTCAAGAAAATTTATTAGACATAACTAAATTTTTTCAGTAGTTAAAGAAAATTTTGTAGTTTTAAGAGAAATCTTGGAGTTCAAAATTGCAAGAATGTCTTTAGTGACATACGAAGTTCACGATGGACACATTTTTGGTAAAATTTACAAATTTAAAGAAATAATGAACTATTTTGTAAGAAATACGAAATTAGGAAATCTTTATGCTTTATTTGTGTATAACTTTTTCCCGTTTTTTAGTTCATTTAACTAACATACGCAAAAAATTATTTGACTAAAATAAACTTTTTCCAAACATAATGATTCTATGAACTAATATAAAGTTAATATGGCTTTAGTGAAATAGAGAGTTCACTTTTTTTTGAGTGTATACAACATTTTGTCAAGGTTTTGTTTCTTTCGAAAATTTTGTCAAGATTTTGTTTCTATCGAAAATTTTGAAAAAATTTTATTTCTATATAGAAAATTTTGGAAAATATTTATTGCTATAGAAAATTTTTTTAAACTGAATTATTTACGTATTTAATCGGCCTTTTTATACCCTCCATCATAGGATGGGGGTATATTAACTTTGTCATTCCGTTTGTAACACATCGAAATATTGCTCTAAGACCCCATAAAGTATATATATTCTGGGTCGTGGTGAAATTCTGAGTCGATCTAAGCATGTTCGTCCGTCCGTCCGTCCGTCTGTTGAAATCACGCTAACTTCCGAACGAAACAAGCTATCGACTTGAAACTTGGCACAAGTAGTTTTTATCGATGTAGGTCGGATGGTATTGAAAATGGGCCATATCGGTCCACTTTTACGTATAGCCCCCATATAAAGGGTCCCTCAGATTTGGCTTGTGGAGCCTCTAACAGAAGCATATTTCATCCGATCCGGCTGAAATTTGGTACATGGTGTTGGTATATGGTCTCTAACAACCATGCAAAAATCGGTCCACATCGGTCCATAATTATATATAGCCCCCATATAAACCGATCCCCAGATTTGGCTTGTGGAGCCCCTAAGAGAAGCATATTTCATCCGATCCGGCTGAAATTTGGTACATGATGTTGGTATATGGTCTCTAACAATCATGCAAAAAGTGGTCCACATCGGTCCATAATTATATATAGCCCCCATATAAACCGATCCCCAGATTTGGCTTGCGGAGCCTCAAAGAGAAGAAAATTTCATCCGATCCGGCTGAAATTTGGTACATGATGTTGGTATATGGTCTCTAACAACCATGCAAAAATTGGTCCATATCGGTCCTTAATTATATATAGCCCCCATATAAACCGATCCCCAGATTTGGCTTGTGGAGCCCCTAAGAGAAGCATATTTCATCCGATCCGGCTGAAATTTGGTACATTTTGTTGGTATATGGTCTCTAACAATCATGCAAAAATTGGTCCACATCGGTCCATAATTATATATAGACCCCATATGAACCGATCTCCAGATTTGGCTTGCGAAGCCTCAAAGAGGAGCAAATTGCATCCGATCCGGCTGAAATTTGGTACATGGTATTGGTATATGGTCTCTAACAACCGTGCAAAAATTGGTCCACATCGGTTCATAATTATATATAGCCCCCATATAAACCGATCCCCAGATTTGGCTTGCGAAGTCTCCAAGAGAAGAAAATTTCATCCGATCCGCCTGAAATTTGGTACATGATATTGGTATATGGTCTCTAACAACCATGCAAAAATTGGTTCACATCGGTTCATAATTATATATAGCCCCCATATAAACCGATCCCCAGATTTGACTTGCGAAGTCTCCAAGAGAAGCAAATTTCATCCAATCCGGTTGTAATTTGGAACATGGTGTTAGTATATGATCTTTAACAACCGTGCCAGAATTGGTCCATATCGGTCCATAATTATGTATGCCCCCATATAAAACATTCTCCAGATTTGACCTCCGGAGCCTCTTGGAGGAGCAAAATTCATCCGATCCGGTTCATATTGTCAAAATTTTATTTCTATAGAAAATTTTGTCAAAATTTTATTTCTAGAGAAAATTTTGTTAAAATTTTATTAGGTTCCTAATAAAATTTTCATCATTGTCAACATTTTATTTCTATAGAAAATTTTGTCAACATTTTATTTCTATAGAAAATTTTGTTCAAATTTTATTCGGTTCATAATCATGGTTGCCACTCGAGCCAAAAATAATCTACCAAGATTTTATTTGTATAGAAAATTTTGTCAAAAGTTTATTTCTATAGAAAATTTTGTTAAAATTTTATTTCTGTGGAAATTTTTGTCAAAAATTTCTTTCTATAGAAAATGTTGTCAAAATTTGTATTTCTATAGAAAATTTTGTGAAAATTTTATTTCTATAGAAAATTTTGTTAAAATTTTATTTCTGTAGATAATTTTGTCAAAATGTTATGTCTACTTTGTCAAACTGAATTATATACGTATTGGATCGATCTTTTTTGATTAAATATATACCACGTATGGACTTACATTCAATTTAGAAGATGGTGTTAGGAGGTTTTAAGATACCTTGCCATCGGCAAGCGTTACCGCAACTTAAGTAATTCGATTGTGGATGGCAGTGTTTTTAGATGAAGTTTCTACGCAATCCATGATGGAGGGTACATAAGTTTCGGCCTGGCCGAACTTACGGCCATATATACTTATATACAATCCAAGGTGGAGGGTACATAAGATTCGGCCTGGCGGAACTTATGGCCGTATGTACTTGTTGATGCTTCAAATACTTATAGACTTATACTCCGACTATCGTTACATCAAGTTTAGAATAACTAGGCCAGAATCGGACCCAATAAGATTCCGAAGTAAGGCGAAAACCGACTGGAAAACAATCGGAACAAAGACAAGACTCCACCTGGACTGATCCGGCTTAACATCGCTGCGGGAGTATAGTCACACTGACTACGTGGCAGGATGCTGTGCCAGCGATAGCAGCAGTGGGTCGTCTGACAATGCGACCCCCCCCCCCAGACATCTTCCGTACAACAATATTCTCCCAATATTGTTGTTCCAGTTCCGGATAGTGCATCGTTTTTGCAATTTAATTGCAACGGTCTCCGAGGTAGGATTAGCGATATCGTGGACTTTATGAATCGGAAAAGGATAAGGGTCGCAGCGATCCAGGAGACTAAGCTGAATTCCACCTGCAGCCTACGCCATTGTGATGGGTGCAATGTGCTTCGAAAGGATCGCACAAGAAGTGGAGGTGGTGGCCTGGCTTTCATAATACACCGTTCCGTGCAGTATAGACCTATCCCGCTTGTGCCAGACACTAGTGACCCGTATATGGAATGTATGGGGGTAGCAGTCAAGTCTGGGGCTGCCGAGATAGAGCTATACAATGTGTATATACCGCCGGTTGGTAGCTGTGCTCCAGGTTATTACCCAAACATTGAGTGGCTATTGTGCGGGCATAACCGATTGGTTCTAGGAGACTTTAATGGCCACCATGAACTTTGGCATTCACTCCTAGGTAATGACCAGAGAGGCATAGCTTTGGCAGAGCAGATAGATGACTCCACATTTTGCACGGTGAACGAAGAGGCCCCCCACGAGAATTATGGGTGACTGCAGCAGTTCGCCAGATTTATCTTTATCTGATAAATGACGTTTCCTGGCAACCCTTCATTTCATTGGGATCGGACCACCTCCCCATAATTCTCACCATTAACCGACCCTCCGATTTCATAACCTCTGAACGCCGGACGTTTATCAATCAAAAGAAAGCCAACTGGGAAGGCTTCAGAGAATACACCGATCGCCGCTTCAGTGAGCTCCCGCCCCCTCTCATGTTCATGTTGCCCAGAGGGCGTTCCGGGACATCATCAATGCAGCAGCCGCTCGCTTCATACCCGCTGGTCGAATTGCCCAAGTGAGGCCCAACTTCCCAGCCGAAGCGGCGGGACTCGCAGACGAGCGTGATGAACGCCGTCGTGCTAACCCTGCTGATCCTAGAATCAGAGAACTAAATCTAGAGATTAGTAAGATAGTCGACGATCACAAGAGGAACACTTGGTTGAGCACCTGAAGCAATGTAACTTAGGCACAGGAACTGGTAAATTGTGGTCAACAGTGAGAACCCTCTCGAACCCCGCTACAAGGGATGATGGGATTTCAGTCACCTTTGGCGACGTAACTGTGACTGATCCGAAGAGATGCGCCAAATACTTCAACCGACTGTTTGTCGAGCATCCCGAGAGTGATAGAGCGGAAAGGAGAGCCACTCGTCGCATACGTGGTTTCCGAGCCGACGACACACCACAATTTACCGCAGCCGAAGTTACCAATGTCATCAACAGCGCGAAACCATCTAAGGCGTTGGGCCCCGACGGAATTTCAATGCTAATGCTGAAGCATCTGGGAATACTGGGAGTTGAGTACCTGACCAGACTCCTCAATTTGTCCTTGGAATCACTCATTATACCCGATGTCTGGAAGCCCACCATCAACATGGATTCCGTAAGGTACACAGTACGACGACAGCCTTACATGCCATTTCGACACATATCAATAGGGGACTTAATCAGCCCAAGCCGTGTCATAGGACGGTCCTCGTGGCGCTTGACCTATCGAAAGCGTTCGATACGGTCAACCATGCCACATTATTTGAGGACATCGAGAACACGTCCCTACCGGCAGGAACGAAGCGTTGGGTTCTGAATTATATGTGAGGACGCCAGTCGTACGTGGAATTCAGGGACAAGAAGTCAAAACCCCGTAGAATTAAACAGGGAGTTCACCAGGACGGGATGATATCTCCGGCACTGTTTAACCTTTACCTGTCCTAGATTCCACCCCCTCCTGATGGCGTCGAGATTGTGTCTTATGCGGACGATTGCACAATCATGGCATCCGGGCTCATTGTTGGTGACATTTGCGATCGATTAAATGTCTATCTCGCTGATCTTACCAGTTCTTTCACTGCAAGAAATTTGAGGATATCTCCCACCAAATCCTCAGTCACACTATTCACTACATGGACGGCGGAAGTACGCAGGCAGTTGAATGTCAGAGTCGATGGCGAAACAATTCCGACAACAAATTACCCCAAGATTCTCGGGGTCACATTCGACAGCCTTTATAAGTCGTCCGCCCATGCCACTGCAATTTGTGATAAGCTCCGCGGTAGAAACAAGGTCCTCAGTCGCTTGGCGGCAGCACTTGGGGTGCGGACAAAGAACACTATGCAGCGCCAGTATGGACACCTCAAACGAGTGATACGCAGTGGAATAACATACAGACCTGTCAGAACGCTGCCCTTAGAACCGCAATAGGATGTCTCCGCAGTACACCCCTGGATCACCTTTATGCGGAGACCAAGATCATCCCAGTGCGTCGACACAACTACATGTTGTCAAAGCAGTACCTCTTGGGTTGCCATCGAAGTTGTCATCCGAATCACCATCTTGTGGATAGACAACCTCCACCCAAGAATGTAAGGGTTGATCTTCACCTTCTAGAGCCCGAGATCCTGCGTTACAAAAGAGAGCCTCTAGATCAGGCAGCATACCTGACAGGTCTGAAAAGGATTCATGAGGATACTGTAGCTGAAGCGGTGAGAAGCTACAAGGTTAATCCTGTTGTCGGAGTCCGACCGCCGCCAATTGCACCGGAGGAGAGAGACCTCCCACGGCAGACAAGGGTAGTTTTGGCCCAAGTAAGATCAAGCAAGTGCAGTCGCCTCAATTCATACTTATCAGTGATTGATAGCAGCGTAGCTGACGTGTGTCCCATATGTAATCAAGGGCCACACGACACTCGTCACCTTTTTGCTTGCCCAGCTAAGCCTACCCGTCTCACTACCAGATCACTCTGGACACACCCCATCCTTGTCGCAGAGTTCCTTGATCTGGCTACCAGCTGAACTACACAAGCATGGAACAAAATGGATGAAACTACTTTAAAAACTGTTACAACAACAACAACAACAACAAGAGCAATGAAAGTTGGAAGTTATTCGGCGACTATGTAGTCAGCGTTACTGATAGGGCATTCCAAAGTTAATGTTCCATCTGAAAACAATGGAACGCGTGGTAAACACCATTGTTTTCTTTTAGCACTGGATGCAACATTTGTATGGGATATCCAGAACATCGTTGCACTGGTGTTCTATCCAGAACAACTCATCAGTGCAAGTCTCGCCGATGTTGCCAGATTGTATTTTGATAAAGTGACTCTAATATTGTGACTAATTTATCGAAAAACATGAAATTCAAAGTGATACAGTGTCATAAATAATCGCAGAAGTAAATATTTGTTACTATTTGAGCATTTCATACATTCAAAATGCAAGGTTTCACTAAACCACATACTGGTCAGGGTATAATAAGTTTGATCGGCCAAAAAATGTGCCTACCAGAAATATTGATTTTAGACCCCATAAAATACTCAGAATCACCTCCTGAGTCGATCTAGCGCTTGATGTCCCATATATATGTATCGCCCGATTTCGACAAATGGGGCCACGTTGCGCTTTTTTTAACGGATCGTCACCAAATTTGGCAAAAGGTAATCTTTTCCATCGCCCTTCAAGTCTGCAAAATTTCATCCAGACTTTCTACTTTACCTACTTGTTTAATAATGGGTTCAATATTAGTGGCATACTAACTCCGTAGGTGCAATATCAACACAGCCAGTGTTGCTAGAAGTAGGGGAAATTCCCTATATGTAGGGTTTTTCTAATATTTAGCGTCTTGTAGGGACGTAGGGCCACAATGTAGGACATTTCCACTCAACACAATTTGTTGGACAAGGCTTGATCTTTAACAATGTGTGGTAAACTTTATTCCTGTAGAAAATTTTGTTAACATTTTATTTTTATAGAACATTTTGTCAAAATTGTATTTCTATAGAAATTTTTTTCAAAATATTATTTCTATAAAAAATTTTCTCAAAATTTTATTTCTGTGGAATTTTGTCTCAAAATTTTATTTCTATAGAATTTATTGTCAAAATTTTATTTCTATAGAAAAATTTCTCACAAAAATTTGTTTATAGAAACTTTTCCAAAATTTTATTTTTATAAAGATTTAACAAAAAAGATTACTAATTTGGGTAGAATTCTACCAACTGTGGCAAACGTGGTCGTAATACAAATTTATATTCTAAGTTATATACGTTGCATATTCATGTTTTAAGATAATAAAGTACTTAGAACCATTTTTGTTTTGTAATTTTTTTTTAAATTTAACGAAAAATATAGTAGGGAAAATTGTTTGGGAATGTATAGGAAAGTAGGGAACTTTTTTGTCCTTGTAGGGTAAACCGAACATTTTCCCTGGCAACATTGACTATGAGCTATAGTCAGATTGACACAAAGCACCCATAGACATGTACCCCTTAATTTTCTTAAATATGTAACTGCGGTTTATCTCCCAGACCTATGTGTTACCCCACAAATGCTTATGATTACTAATTCTGTAATGGTGGTTTAGGGTATGATATAGTCGGCCCCGCCCGACTTTCTACTTTACTTACTTGTTTTAAACAGCTGATGACATTGTTGCATATTTTTGGAGATGTTCTGGATAAACGAGTAGTCTGTTTTCTTTTAGTCCTTCACGGCTTAGGGTATCCAGTACTAAAAGAAAACAGACCTATTGTAAAAATTTCGTGCGAAATCCTATGCAGACAACACTTCTGCAGGAAACGGATCCTAACAAGAGAGCAAAAAGAGTTCCAAGGGTAGCATATGGCTGTGCCAGAGCCAGGGTTCGGGATGTAAATCCAGGGAAACATAGTTATGTCTATTCACAGAAGAGCTAAAATTAAAGCAAGTAAAGGGTGATTCTTTTGAGGTTAGGATTTTCATGCATTATTATTTGACAGATCACGTGGGATTTCAGACATGGTGTCAAAGAGAAAGATGCTCAGTATGCTTTGACATTTCATCATGAATAGACTTACTAACGAGCAACGCTTGCAAATCATTGAATTTTATTACCAAAATCAGTGTTCGGTTCGAAATGTGTTTATCGACAAATTTTGTTCAGCGATGAGGCTCATTTCTGGTTGAATGGCTACGTAAATAAGCAAAATTGCTGCATTTGGAGTGAAGAGCAACCAGAAGCCGTTCAAGAACTGCCCATGCATCCCGAAAAATGCACTGTTTGGTGTGGTTTGTACGCTGGTGGAATCATTGGACCGTATTTTTTCAAAGATGCTGTTGGACGCAACGTTACGGTGAATGGCGATCGCTATCGTTCGATGCTAACAAACTTTTTGTTGCCAAAAATGGAAGAACTGAACTTGGTTGACATGTGGTTTCAACAAGATGGCGCTACATGCCACACAGCTCGCGATTCTATGGCCATTTTGAGGGAAAACTTCGGAGAACAATTCATCTCAAGAAATGGACCGGTAAGTTGGCCACCAAGATCATGCGATTTGACGCCTTTAGACTATTTTTTGTGGGGCTACGTCAAGTCTAAAGTCTACAGAAATAAGCCAGCAACTATTCCAGCTTTGGAAGACAACATTTCCGAAGAAATTCGGGCTATTCCGGCCGAAATGCTCGAAAAAGTTGCCCAAAATTGGACTTTACGAATGGACCACCTAAGACGCAGCCGCGGTCAACATTTAAATGAAATTATCTTCAAAAAGTAAATGTCATGGACCAATCTAACGTTTCAAATAAAGAACCGATGAGATTTTGCAAATTTTATGCGTTTTTTTTTAAAAAAAGTTATCAAGCTCTTAACAAATCACCCTTTATATACGGCCGTAAGTTCGGCCAGGCCGAATCTTATGTACCCTCCACCTTGGATTGCGTAGAAACTTCTACGAAAGACTGTCATCCACAATCGAATTATTTGGGTTGTGGTATCTTAAAACTTATTAACATCGTTTTCCAAATTGTGAGTTAGTCCATACGTGGTATATATTAGACAAAAAAGGTATGTATAGGTAAGTCTACAAATAATTATGAATCGATATGGGCTTTTTGCACGATACGTAGAGAGCCAGAATTGAAATATGGGGGTCGCTTATGTGGGGGCTATATACAATTATGAACTTGATATGGACCAATTTTTGTGTGATTGGGGATCGATTTATCTGAGGGCTATATATAACTATAGACCGATATGGACCTAGTTAGGCATGATTGTAACTGACTCGGATGAAATTTGCTCCTCCAAGAGGCTCCAATACCTAGGGATCGGTTTATATGGGGACTATATATGATTATTGACTGATATGGACCACTTTTAGCATGGTTGTTAAATATCATATACTACCACCACGTACCAAATTTCAACCAGATCGGATGAATTTTGCTTCTCCATAAGGCACCGGAGGTCAAATCTGGGGATCGGTTTATATGGGAGCTATATATAATTATGGACTGATATGAACCAATTCCTGCATGGTTGTTGGATACAATATACTAACATCACGTACCAAATTTCAACCGAATCGGATGAATTTTGCTCTTCCAAGGGGCTCCGGTGGTCAAATTTGGGGATCGGTTTATACGGGGCTTATATATCAGGGCTGTGGAGTAATATAACTAAATCTTATTTTAATACCACTAATTTGTAGTTCGATTGTGGGGGTACCGTAAGTGGATCGATATAAAGTATCGTATTTATTTACGTGTGCAAAAAAAAGGTCTTAATTTCACATTAGATGCCAATTGAACTCTAATAAATAAAATAATGATATAAATACCCATCATAATATGAGAAGATACCACCAGTATATGTATTTGTGGACCAAAATTATTGATACTATCTCAAATCCTTTAAATTTGTTGCGAGTTATATAAAGGTTTATATTCCCATATGCATGAATTTGAACCTGAATCGATTTAGACAAAATTGTGTATACTTCTACAAAATCTATGTACTTAAAATTTAAATCTAACGTTATGGGACGTAACACAATTTTAACAAAAAATAAAAATGCAAGGAAAGTCTAAAGTGGGGTGAGCCGATTGTAATATACTCTGCACAACTTTGTATTTAGCTCTACATTTTGATAAAATCTCAAATCAGACTTCTACAAAATCTCGGGCAATATTTGGGAAATATTTATAATTATTTAGAGAATTTCGCAAAAATGCATTTATGATTCATTTTGCAAAATTTTCTACAGAAACAAAATTTTGACTAAATTTTCTATAGAAATAAAATGTTGGCAAAATTTTTTATAGAAATCAAATTTTGACCAAATATATAGAAATAAAATTTTGAATAAAATTTTTATAGAAATAAAATTTGGCAAAATTTTTTATAGAAATAAAAGTTTGAAAAAATTATCAATAGAAATACACTTAAAAAAATGTGTAGCAAACAAAATTTTGCAAAATTTTCTATAGAAAAATATTTCTATATTAATAAAATTTTGAATACATTTTTTATAGCAGTGAGTATCAGTGAGCATCAGTAAGAAAAAAAAAATTTTGAGAAAATTTTCTATAGAAGTAAAATTTTGAAAAAATTATCAATAAAAATACTATTTTAGAAAAAATTTTGTGTAGTAAATAAAATTCTGCAAAATATTCTACAGAAACAAAATTTCGACTAAATTTTCTATAGAAATAACATTTTGACTAAATTTTCTATAGAAATAACATTTTTACAAAATTTTCTATAGAAATAAAATTTTGACCAAATTTTCTAATAAAAAAATCTATTACTATAAAATTTTGGCAATATTTTCTATAGAAATAAAATTTTGACTTAAATTTTTATAGAAATAAAATTATCAATAGAAATAAAATTTTGAAAAAATTTTTGTGTAACAAACAAAATTTTGCAAAATTTTCTATAGAAATAAAATTTGGCAAAATATTCTATACACCGAAAAAAAAGTTTACTATTGTTTACGAAAAATGAACTAACCCATAGTAAGAATGACCATGATTTGGCGCCAAAGATTTTTTTCATCTAGATAAGTTCATGATTTTCTTATAAATAAGTTTATGTATTGCATCGTATTTTAGTTCATTCTTACTACGCTGAGGGAAGAATGTACTTACACTCATTCAAAATATTCCTGCTATTCGGAAAAATGAACAAGTTTTTGGGAATCCTATTTTTAGAAATTGGTTTCAAATAAACTATTTATCAGTATAATTTTCAAAGAAGTAAATAAATTGAGGAATTAAAGGTACAACAAGCCTGTATACAACTAAGAAATTTTTCGTACAATATAAGACAATTTTTCATAACTACCAGTATTTTATTTCAAAAAATTATTATTATATTACATAAAACTATGGCTTATGATATACAATAAAAGAAATGTTTTTATTCGTACGCTGTATGCTGTTACTTTTCGGTAGTTAGTAATTGCTTCTTCAAAAGAGTAATATTCTATGTTAGTAGAATGAAACTAATTAATATCAATTTCCATTTTTTATCCATATGAAAGATATATGCCATAAGTTGCTATTTTCATTTCATTTTTGTCCAATTTCACCGATTTCGCTAGTTTTTGTTGTGTGGATTTGCGTCATAAGCCTCTGAAGTTAAAAAGTATATAAAATATAAAAATATTATCAAATTCTATGGTATTTTGATCTTTAACTTACAAGAGAATTTTCTTAGAGCAAATAGGGATATCAGCTTAGTTAGCATTAAACAGTAAGAAGATTCCAAAAAATACCATTAGATTTGCTGTCATCCTGCAAATGAAAATTATTTTTAATAAATAGAAATTTTGGCTTTATTACAAATGGACGAAAAACTTACCACATTGAAAAAAATCATCCAATTACTACACTGAAAAAACAGTGAACCCTTTTCCATTGCAAAATGAACTAAACTGTAGTAATATTGACCATGATTTAGCCCTTAAGATTTTTTTCAACTTGTCTAGTTTATAATTCTCTTAAATTTTAGTTAATCTATTACATTGTATTTTAGTTCATTTTTACAACACCATAAGATTTATATACCCCTACCAAGTTAAAAAGTCAGTATTGTTTTCGTTTACTTGCTTATTTTTTGGAAAACCCGATAATAAAAATTGGTTAACAGTCTCTTTAAAATGTCGACGACTAAACTATTTTTAAATCAATCATTCCACAGTACAGAGAAATTAAATAATTAAAGGAACAACAAACCGTTTTACTATTATAAAATTTTTCATACAATAAAATTAAACTTTCTTTAAGCAAAAGTACTTTATTATAACAACTTATGATGAAAGTTCTTAATACAATGTTTTTGTGAATAAAAATTATGACAATGTAGAACAAGAAAGTAGTTTATTTTAGCTCGCTTTTTGGACATTTTGACTTTTCCTTAGTTTTTTATTCATCGTAAATATATTTTTCACATGTCTTGCTGAAAAAATGGAAGGAATAATGAAAACTGTTAAAAATTAACTTGTAATAAAACATAATTTTTTAGCTTTTTAAATTAGCTTGTAACTTACCATATTTGGGGGCATTTTATTAAATGGTGTAAGGAATTCAACTTTTCTTATATAAACGTACCTCATAAAGTTTGTACCTGAAACAATTAGAGAAATAATGAATTAAGTAATATATTACTTCATAAAATTGTGTTGTTATCGATGTGAAGAACATAATACAATAAATATTCTTGTTAAAAGAAAGCCAAAGTTTTAGTATAAAACTTACCAATTCTCTATTACAATGTACGCTGAGGTTAAAAAGTTATCGAAATTCATTTGGGGTTACTCTGAAATTAAATATTTATTTTTTACATTAAATAAAAAACATTAAATTGGTTTCCAAAAGATCTAATTAAAGAAATAATATGCATAAAAAAGTAAATATTCTGGTTGAAAGAGTGTTAAAGAAAGCTTACCATTTCATAAAAATGTTTCCAAATTGTTATTCTGAAATTAAATATTTGTTTTTTAACATTAAAAATATTAAATTGGTTTCCAAAAATATTTGATTAAAGTAATATTAAAATAAGGTATTAAAAACCTGTAATTTTTGACAATAAAAATCTCATTAAAACGTAAATATTCTAGTGAGAAGAAAGCCAATTTTTAAAAGAAAACTTACCACTTCTCTATTAAATTATACGCTGAGGAGAAATATAAAAATTTGTCTGAATCCATCTGGGGTTGCTCTTAACTTAGATATTTTTTTACAACAAAGAAAAACATGAAACTTGTTAAAAAAAATAATAATAATAATTAGCAAATAATAATATACATAAAGAATATTATTTTTTAAAAGAAAACCACATTGAAAAAGAACTCTTACCTATTTATCATTAAACTATACGCTGAGGTGTAACAAACAATTTTCCAAATTCATCTGGAGTTACTCTGAAATTGAATATTTATTTTTTACATTGAATAATAAAAATAAAATTAGATAAAACAATTTCAATATACTTTCCATTTCAGCATTTTTTTCTAAATATTGAACATTCTTAATAACTTTTTTCTAAGCTACCGATCATCGCTTCGCCATTGTACACCTCATCGCTAAAATATTAATAACTTTCATTTAAAAGTTTTAATAAACAAACACCAATATATGTCTCACAAAAAAAACAAAATATTCCATACCTTTGTATTCCCTTGTTACATACTTGCTAAAAAGGTGCAACAGCCCACGCCAACGCCAACTATACAACTGAAGCATGCCAAACAAAACCAAAACATTCCTACAACAACAAAAACACATGTGCCTTCATTGAAAACAACACCTCATCCAGACAAATAAGCCATTCGCGAATAATAAACACACACACACAAACCACTGAAACAACAAAAATAAAAACAACCCCACGCTCAGATATACACAACATCCCCATCACTATCTACCATTTCTCATTATTGCATTGCATGCTCTCACTCTCAAAAAAAATTTCAAGTAACATCATCTTTACATTAAACATATTCCACTTTGTCGAGAAAGATCTCTGTACTATGCATTAGTTCATCGCATCTGTCCACAATTTACTCTAAAAACAATACTCTTAAATGCATATCAGTATAAGAACGATGAAACGTTTAACTTAAAATTAGCAAAAACTTCATGAAATGATATCTACCCATTTTTGACGAAAATGTCTACAATTTAATTACATGTGAACTAAAAATATTTCATTGAGGAATGTTGTACCAACTATTATTAACTATAGGAATTGCCAGTAAGAAATTGCTATCCGCTTTCAAGTTCAATTTTCGTAAAAAAATATTTTCTCATACAAAAACTCTTTATAGTAAATTACACTTATTATTTAGAAAGTATTTTACATTTCATAAGTAGTTTTATAGTATGACGAAAGAATTTTTAACTACCAGTTAAGAAAATTTTTAAGGAAATTTCCATCGTATTTTGTAGGCTATGAACTAAACGATTGCTACTTAAAATTTGTAAAATTTCCTTTCGAGTAGTTAATTTTCGTTAAAGATACGAAAAATGAACTAAAATTCTGGAAAATTCTTGTAATAAATTATTGTAAAAATTTTCTTAAATTTACGAGACACTTTTTTTTTCTGTGTACGAAAGACTGTCATCCACAATCGAATTACTTGGGTTGTGATATCTTAAAACTTCTTAACATCGTTTTCTAAATTGTGAGTTAGTCTATACGCGGTATATACTAAACAAAAACGGTATGTATAGGTAAGTCTACAAATAATTACGAATCTGTTGATATGTATTCAAATACTAATGCAATAACACATCCATACGTAGTTGTGTGGTAGAAATGTTATTTTTTTCTGTGCGGTAAGAATATTTCAAATGGTTCTTCTCAGTTGATGAGTTTAGTTCAAAGTGTAAAGGTGGTCGCGTGTGCCGGAAATTAAGAGCTAATTGATTAAAGTTGTGAAAGTGAAAAGAAAAACAAAAAAGTGAGTAAAAACAAAAAGACATGAAGTGTTATATACGGAAAAAAATGTAACCAAAATGCCGAATATTTTAATCATTTGATTAAACACGTAGACAATAGACGATGTTGTGGGACGGAAATTAAAGGATCAAGACGAATTGAACGAACAAAAAATTCAAAAGGAAAATTAACATTTCGGCAGAAAACGGATGAGTTTAATTTTGTTCAAAATTTAAATGGATCGAATATATTTTACAATAATTCAAAATATCCATTTTTAAATTCTTCTTTATAAATGTTTTACTCCACAGGATGAACCCATAAAACTTGCTAATGGTGATCTAAACACTATTAAGGTAACAGAATGTTTGTGTATCTAGATGGTCAATTTATCAAAATCAACAGCTTTGTATTTATTTCGTTAGTTGTACTTTATTTCAATTAAATCAAATTTAATTAAAACAAAAAACAATATGATTGTTTATTAAAAGTGTCGTAGAAAATATTTCTGATAATCCAGTTATCAATTTGATGTAATTTATTCACCAATATAAGTCATTCGCCAATATATATGTGATAAGGACGGAAATGTTCGCAATGTAGGTTAGGTTAGGTTATGTGGCAGCCCGATGTATCAGGCTCACTTAGACTATTCAGTCCATTGTGATACCACAGTGGTGAACTTCTCTCTTATCACAGAGTGCTGCCCGATTCCATGTTAAGCTCAATGACAAGGGACCTCCTTTTTATAGCCGAGTCCGAACGGCGTTCCACATTCCAGTGAAACCACTTAGAGAAGCTTTGAAACCCTCAGAAATGTCACCAGCATTACTGAGGTGGGATAATCCACCGCTGAAAAACTTTTTGGTGTTCGGTCGTAGCAGGAATCGAACCCACGACCTTGTGTATGCAAGGCGGGCATGCTAACCATTGCACCACGGTGGCTCCCTTCGCAATGTAAACGAATTGATATTATCGAGTGGAAGAATATAATAATACCCGTCCATTCATTAATATAAATTTTTCCATGCAGCGAACATATCCATTACCACAAAATTTACTTATATTGATGAATATATTACATCAAATTTATGAACGGTTTACATCATATTGATGAATCGATTATATCAAATTGATGAATCGATTACATCATATTGATGAATGGATTACGTCAAATTTAGGAAAAGCATTCATCGCTGTGACGATCGCGTTTTAGCGACGACGAAGGAGAGTCATACTTTTGAAGAATTTCATCATCGCATGGATGAAAGAGAATAATCGCAGATACGAACAATATAATTGCATATATGAAATACTTTCATCACCTGGACGTAATATAATGATCTATGGGATGTCAATATGTTCATCACAGTGATGAATTACAATTCATCGCCATGACGAAAAATTCGTCACCGGCATGTAAAAATTCGTTCTCATGACGTACATTTTCGTTTCAGTGTATACATGACAAATTGTAACTGTGCATGCCAAATTTGGCATTTTAAAATCGGTTCAGATTTATATATAGCTCCCATATAAATGTAGGCCAGTTTATGGGAAATGTGGTACAATTTTATATCCATTTTCAGTAAGATTTTTCTCCAATTGACGTGATATTTGACACAGAGAATTTATTTAATATTCTATTTAAGTGCGTCAAATTCGGTTCAGATTTAGATAAAGCCTCCATATATTTGTTCTTCCGCACGCAGAGAAGAAACATGATTGTCACAATCATATTCGAAGAGCAAAATAATATGATAGGAGCTACTTTTGCGGCGACCATGTAACATTTTAACCTGCAACCATGTCGGCTCAGTGCACATGGTTCTAAGAAAAATGTAATTGTCCTCATCTAAAATGTTATTATATTGATAAAAAGAATTTTGTTTGAATGAAAAGACAATGGTCACGATTTAAAATGTTATGGTATTCATTAAAATTGTTTTTCTCCTAGTTAAAAGAACATTGCCACAACCTAAAATGTTTTGATCTTTATGAAAAAAAACTTTTTTCATCGTCGAAAAAAGGACGCCACTTGAGAAAAGAAAACACAAAATTAACTTTTTTTGTTTGTTTTTATTTATTTATAAACTAATTCATTGTTTATTTGTATTTATAATGCCGTTCAAGCAAACATCATATATTTTTACACACTCTATTTTATTTCAATTTCAACAATAAGTAATTATTCCATATTTACATCGTGCCCATCAAATGTACAAACGCAGACATCATGTAACTGCAAATAAAAATAAATGATACCATATAGCAAAATGCAGAACAAAAAACAGGTACAATTTTTCAATTACACATTCCTTTTTTGTGTTCACATCAAACCACGTGCCACTTCTGAATAAATAAATTAACAAAAAACACAGTAAATCCGTATTCTCCGTACATTCCAAGAAACAATCAACACACGACTGACGCGCAAAATGAAAATCGTGTGTACCTGCTCAATGTTTTTATAAAATTCTTTTCGTTGCAAACAAGTTAAAAAATTAAATGGTCACGAAAAAAATGTAAATGGTCTTAATGGCCATGTAATGGTTCTAGACATGTCTATACTTAACCTATAAAATACTTTTTCCCTGTAAAAAAGTAAAAAAAATTGAATGGTCAGGTATATGATTTTCCCGACCATTTAATGCTCTCAAATTCTATCATTTAAATGATAGAACATGTTTGCGGTATTTGTGAACCATTCAAATGCTTATTGCCACCATACATTTCTCTCCGCTCGAAAACTATTTTTACAAAGACAAAATACATGGTTTTCGCGGCAATTACATGCTCTAGATAAGCATTAAATGGATGCGGTCCATGTCCAAACATGGTTTTTCTATGCGTGTGGGTACTTGTTTATGGGTGTCTTGTCACAATCTGAGCAGAAATGTCTAAATTAGGAGCTATAGTTTATTTTGCACCAAAAGAGTTAGTATGCCACTAATATTGAGTCCATTATTAAACAAGTATATACGGCCGTAAGATCGGCCAGGCCGAAGCTTATGTACCTTCCACTATGGATTGCGTAGAAACTTCTACTGAAGACTGTCACCCACAATCGAACTACTTGGGTTGCGGTAACACTTGCCGATGGCATGGTATCTTAAAATTTCCTAACACCGTAATATATACCACATAGTCCATACGTGGTATATATTAAACTAAACAAGTATATAAGGCCGCAAGTTCGGCCAGGCCGAATCTTATGTACCCACCACCATGGATTGCGTAGAAACTTCTACGAAAGACTATCATCCACAATCGAATTACTTGGGTTGTGGTATCTTAAAACTTCTTAACATCGTTTTCTAAATTGTGATTTAGTCCATACATGGTATATATTAGACAAAAAAGTTATGTATAGGTAAGTCTACAAATAATTACGAATCGATGTGGACTTTTGCACGGTACGTAGAGAGCCAGAATTGAAATATGGGGGTCGCTTATATGGGGGCTATATACAATTATGAACTTGATATGGACCATTTTTTGTGTGATTGGGGATCGATTTATCTGAGGGCCATATATAACTATAGACCGATATGGACCTAGTTAGGCAGACGATTATTTTGTCATAAGCCAAAAAAAAAAAAAACTGAAACCGAGAAAATGATCTGAGGCAACATATGCGTGATTTGTGTTATTAACCAACTTTTTTCCTCTCTCTCTCTATCGTATTTATTAATGTGGCAAAAAAAACAATGGCTAAAAGACCAAATGAAAAGTAAAGCTGCTAGATGGAAAAAGCCCATTGTCCGCTGTCGACATCTTATTTCCTGTTTCTGCGGTGGAGAAATTCGCCATAACCACACCAGCACACCAGGCATAAGGTGACAGGCCTATGATTTGGCCAAATGGGACGATATTCATCCCAAACAGGCCACCTAGCAACCGACCATAAGCCCCATGTGTCTGTCCATTACAAACATGACCATTTCAATAAATTGCCTTTTAAATATGTTCAAGTGTTGGCAGAAGAGAAAAGTACGGCCGAATGGGCTATAACGAAATTTTATGTAGAGTTTTTTTCTTTGTTTCTTTGTATTTCAGCTACTTTTCCTCTTGTGGTTAATTGTAATATTGGATACAGATAGCAGGCAGCATCAGGCACAACCACCAACCGCAGCATATTATCAAAATAGCATCAATTAAAGCAAGGTTTTCCTAACACTATCCACCAAAGAAATCGGATCGTTAGTTCCAAATTTATATTTAAGTAATAACGATTTCCATTACATTTAATGAAAATATAATATATAAAATATATATTTAAATACCTGGTGAATTTTCAATGGATTTGTAATTAGATGCAACCAATTGACTCCCTAATGCACTACCAGTAAACAATTGGTGAACCAATTCAAATTTTTTTATACCCTCCACCATAGGATGGGGGTATATTAACTTTGTCATTCCGTTTGTAACACATCGAAATGTTGCTCTAAGACCCCATAAAGTATATATATTCTGGGTCGTGGTGAAATTCTGAGTCGATCTAATCATGACCGTTCGTCCGTCTGTTAAAATCACGCTAACTTCCGAACGAAACAAGCTATCGACTTGAAACTTGGCACAAGTAGTTGCTATTGATGTAGGTCGGATGGTATTGCAAATGGGCCATATCGGTCCACTTTTACGTATAGCCCCCATATAAACGGACCAGATTTGGCTTGCGGAGCCTCTAAGAGAAGAAAATTTTATCCGATCCGGCTGAAATTTGGTACATAGTGGTAGTATATGGTCTTTTAAAAACATGCAAAAATTGGTCCACATCGGTTCATAATTATATATAGCCCCCATATAAACCGATCCTCCGATTTGGCTTGCGGAGTTTCTAAGAGAAGCAATTTTCATCCGATCCGGCTGAAATTTGGTACATGGTGTTAATATAGGGTCTCTAACAACTATGCAAAAATTGGTCCAGATCGGTCAATAATTATATATAGCCCCTATATACACCGATACCCCGATTTAGTTTACGGAGCCTCCAAGAGAAGCAAATTTCATCCGATACGTTAATTGTATATAGCCCCCATATAAGCGACCCTCATATTTCAATTCTGGCTCTCTAAGTACCGTGCAAAAGTCCATATCGATTCGTAATTATTTGTAGACTTACCTATATATACCTTTTTTTGTCTAATAAAGGGTGATTCTTTTGAGGTTAGGATTTTCATGCATTAGTATTTGACAGATCACGTGGGATTTCAGACATGGTGTCAAAGAGAAAGATGCTCAGTATGCTTTGACATTTCATCATGAATAGACTTACTAACGAGCCACAACGTCGAATTTTCAGTGAATGGGCCCTAGAAAAGTTGGCAGAAAATCCGCTTTTTTATCGACAAATTTTGTTCAGCGATGAGGCTCATTTCTGGTTGACTGGCTACGTAAATAAGCAAAATTGCCGCATTTGGAGTGAAGAGCAACCAGAAGCCGTTCAAGAACTGCCCATGCATCCCGAAAAATGCACTGTTTGGTGTGGTTTGTACGCTGGTGGAATCATTGGACCGTATTTTTTCAAAGATGCTGTTGGACGCAACGTTACGGTGAATGGCGATCGCTATCGTTCGATGCTAACAAACTTTTTGTTGCCAAAAATGGAAGAACTGAACTTGGTTGACATGTGGTTTCAACAAGATGGCGCTACATGCCACACAGCTCGCGATTCTATGGCCATTTTGAGGGAAAACTTCGGAGAACAATTCATCTCAAGAAATGGACCGGTAAGTTGGCCACCAAGATCATGCGATTTGACGCCTTTAGACTATTTTTTGTGGGGCTACGTCAAGTCTAAAGTCTACAGAAATAAGCCAGCAACTATTCCAGCTTTGGAAGACAACATTTCCGAAGAAATTCGGGCTATTCCGGCCGAAATGCTCGAAAAAGTTGCCCAAAATTGGACTTTCCGAATGGACCACCTAAGACGCAGCCGCGGTCAACATTTAAATGAAATTATCTTCAAAAAGTAAATGTCATGGACCAATCTAACGTTTCAAATAAAGAACCGATGAGATTTTGCAAATTTTATGCGTTTTTTTTTAAAAAAAAGTTATCAAGCTCTTAACAAATCACCCTTTATAAAATTTTGGCAACCTTTTCTATAGAAATAAAATTTTGACTTAAATTTATAGAAATAAAGTTATCAATAGAAATAAAATTTTGAAAAACTTTTTGTGTAACAAACCAAATTTTGCAAAATTTTCTATAGAAATAAAATTGTGCAAAATATTCCATAGAAAAAAAAAATTGACTCAATTTTCTATAGAAATAAAATTTTGACTAAATTTTCTATAGAAAAAAATATTTCTATAGTAATAAAATTTCGAATAAATTTTTTATAGAAATAAAATTTTGACAAAATTTGCTATAGAAATAAAATTTTGACAAAACTTTTTATAGAAATAACATTTTGACAAATCTTTCTATAAAAAAACAACTTTGAAAAAATTTTCTGTCAATATACCACATATGTATATGGCTTTAAAATAAAATTAAAAAAAATAATTTCGATTGTTCGAAATATTTCAAATAAATTGATATGGGCATTAAAATGAATCGATCCAGCCCATCTGCTAGTCTATCATTCTAGGAAACATAAAAAGATAGTCGTAATTGGAAGTTGATTTTCATTTACAATCATGCTGTACATTGATCGAATGAATAACGCAATGGAAACTAATTTGCGTAAAAACTAGCTTAGTTACAAAAAATGTGAAGTGAAGGTTAGGTTAGGTTAGGTTAAAGTGGAAGCCCGATTAAGATTCAGGCTCACTTAGACTATTCAGTCCATTGTGATACCACATTAACTAAAAGTACCTATTACATATGGGCACTTCTAGTTTTAACCGCTGAACCTTCTTGATTATATTATAATGTGAAGTGAAAAATTTGGTTTAGCCGGAGTCGGAGTCGAGCAAAATTTTTACGACTCCGACTCCAGCAAAATCTTCAGACTCCGACTCCGGCTCCACAGCCATGCTATATATAGTTATGGACCGATTTCGACCTATTTTTTTATTGAGGCCAAATTTCAACTGAATCAGATGAATTTTGGTCTTCCAAGAGGCTCAGGAGGTGATCGATTTAACATATATGGCGGCTGTATATAATTATGGACCGATGTTGACCAATTTTTGGCATGGTTGTTGGAGACCATATACTAACACCATGAACCAAATTTCAGCCGGATCGGATGATATTTGCTTCCCTTAGAGGCTCCGCAAGCCAAATCTGGGGATCGGTTTATATGGGGGCTATATATAATTATGGACCGATGTGGACCAATTTTGGCATGATTGTTAGACACCTTATACTAACACCATGTACCATATTTCAGCCGGATCGGATGCTTCTCTTAGAGGATTCGCAAACCAAAATGGGGGTCCGTTTATATGGGGGCTATACGTAAAAGTGGACCGATATGGCTCATTTGCAATACCATCCGACCTACATCAATAACAACTACTTGTGCCAAGTTTCAAGTCGATAGCTTGTTTCGTTTGGAAGTTAGCGTGATTTCAACAGACGGACGGACGGACATGCTCAGATCGACTCAGAATTTCACCACGACCCAGAATATATATACTTTATGGGGTCTTAGAGCAATATTTCGATGTGTTACAAACGGAATGACAAAGTTAATATACCCCCCATCCTATGGTGGAGGGTATTAAAAATATATTGTTTAGAATTTACTAATAATATAATTTTGAATGGTTATGGTTAAAAAGCGTAGGATTCAATGGAAAAATATTAAGGTTTATACTCAATGTGTAATAAATAATTTATAATTTCAGTAAGAACACAATCTTTTTTGAGAGAAAATGTTTCCAAACATATAGTATTTATGGGCCGAAGTGCTTCCAAACACAAAATGTGTATTTTTCTGCAAAATATTTTTGGGACATGGAGAAGCAATTTTTTTTTTGAGGGTATAGACAATTTGTAAAAACACTATACAAAGGCCTTCTATTGGAAAGGCCTAAGTCAAAATGATGACAAGCCATGCTTTTCGTTTCATCTTTGTATTTATTTAATATGTGAGCTACATTTATTGTCATTCAGTTTTTGTTGTTTGTTGGGAGTTTACTGAATGTTCTTCTGTTTGTGAAAAATTACTCTCTACCCAAAAATTTATGTGAGGCTCTTTGGTATTCTCATTATAACCTCAAGCATACAGAGTATAAAAATTGACACTTTCCATACCAGAAGAATGCTCATTTATTACACACAGATGCCATCAATTAAAGTATCCTCGTCGGTCGGTCGGTCGACCGGCCTGCCTGCTGGTCCAGTCACCAAAAAGAAGCTTTGTGACCGGTTATATCTTGACATGACATGTATGTGATATATCCTCTTGCACTACTACAACTGTAACACACTCTCACTCATACACACACGCTCAAACTCCACAAGCAGATGATGTCCTTTGGAGTGTGGTGAGTGGATATTTTAATGATGTTGGGCTTGTCCGTTCTGTGGACAAGATTGTGGTCTAATGAGCCAAATGGCTAACATGAATAATAAAATGTTCCTTTTTCACATTTGTAAAAATCTACTTATGAGGGATTGTCCGGTTACAGTAGCGCATATTAATACAGCGCCCAATGTTTAAGTACCATAAATCAGACGAATATTTACCCACTCAGCCCTATGTTTTTTAGAGACCTTGGAAATGATAGAGTGTGTAGGCTGCTAAATACTCTTGGTCAGCACTTTAGTTGCTTGATAAATGGTCGAATCCTTTTTATTTTGCTGTTTGGTATTTACTTCCAGTTTCAGTGGTTGTTTTAACCTAATTTTTAAAGCTTGGTGATATATAACTTCACACCACGGGAGGGGGATGGGAGGGTATCATAAGTTTGCCACTTCCGAAAACGATTCTTTGTAAAGTAAAAAAGCAAAAAGCAAGAAATTATAGTCATAATACAGCTTCAAATAATGTCGTAAAATATCGTACAGATTCGTTTTTCTCAGCAGGCAGGTCGGACCCGAAAAGAGCCTTCAAAACTGATGAAACTTGGTAAATTTTTGTGGGTAAAAAATAGTAAGTGGCAAAAAATTGTAACACGAATGAGATTCCATTGAGGTCTACAAACGAACAACGAAAATAAAGTCGTGGAATAAGGCATTTGCGAATTCCTATATCGAAAAAGTCTCAGACGATACAAAATGCCAGGCTGAAATTATACGACAATATAGAAATGATGTGTTGGCTGTAAGAGAGTTGCAGCGTTACCAAAAAAACAAGTATATACGGCCGTAAGTGCGGCCAGGCCGAAGCTTATGTACTCTCCACCATGGATTGCGTAAAAACTTCTATTTCTCATTCGGCAAAGCACCGATTGCTAAGCCGATCTGTTTTCTAAAAAGCACTATGTGTCCACTAAATAACTGAAAAAGGTTTCAACATCCTACCAATAAACAGCTGAGAAATATGCAAATTACAAAAAATAACTTTTTTCCACTTGCCCCACTTTGGGAATATTTGATACCAATTTTGGGAATGGTATATTCAGCAATATTTCTTAAAAAATTTCCCTGTAAAAATCAATAAAAATCATAATGATACCACAATTAGTTCAAAAGTTCTTAAGGTTTCAATTCATATTTTTAATTCCCAAAAATTCGGAATTTTTGCAAAAAATTGTTCCGTGCTCCAAAAACTTCAAAGTTTCGTATTTTTTGTTCTTTGTAATTGCATAGAAATAAAGCTCTCTCAAATACTTTTCCAACGATGTGTTATATTTATACCCGTGCTTAGCCAAATGCACCAAAAACTTGCACTAAACGTCACTAACTCGGGTAAAATTATGCATTTCTGCAAATGTACGTTTATATGGGGGCTATACCCAAATCTGAACCGATTTCAACCAAATCGTAGCTAGAATGTTATTTTTGGTACCTGTGCAAAATTTCAAGTAAATCGGAGTGAAACTGTGGCCTTAGAGTGAAAATTTATTTTCCGGTGCCCATTTAAGTGTATATCGGGCGATAGATATATATGGGGGTATCTAAATCAGAACCGATTTCCACCAAATTTCAAGCAAATCTAAGCAAAACTTTGGCTTCTGGGGCCATATCAAATATTGGCAAAATCTGGTGTTGCTGTAGCTTGTATATTATACGATTCTCCAACGATCTAGACCAAGGATCAACTCGAATCTTCTCCTACATCTTGTGCTTCTTCTACGACCTCGATTTATAGCAAACTCCGTGTTTAAATCTCCATCATTGTCAAAATACTTTATATTCGCTTTATATTCGTCCCTAAGTGTCCTGGTAGTAACAAAAATTTATGTAATGCATCATATTGCACATATGCAATTATATGGCATATATGCAATGACAAATGGATTAAAAATAGTTATAGAAAGTAATTGAAATATAGTATAGCGTTTCGTTTTTAAATAACAAAATAATTGAATTTTGCAATCAACATCAATCAAACAACAAGTAAGTAAAGTAGAAAGTCGGGCGGGGCCGACTATATCATACTCTAAACCACCATTACAGAATTAGTAATCATAAGCATTTGTGGGGTAACATATAGGTCTGGGAGATAAACCGCAGTTACATATTTAAAAAAATTAAGGGGTACATGTCTATGGGTGCTTTGTGTCAATCTGACTATAGCTCATAGTCAATGTTGCCAGGGAAAATGTTCGGTTTACCCTACAAGGACAAAAAAGTTCCCTACTTTCCTAAACATTCCCAAACAATTTTCCCTACTATATTTTTCGTTAAATTTAAAAAACTTTACAAAACAAAAATGGTTCTAAGTACTTTATTATCTTAAAACATGAATATGCAACGTATATAACTTAGAATATAAATTTGTATTACCACCACGGTTGCCACAGTTGGTAGAATTCTACCCGATTTAGTAATCTTTTTTGTTAAATCTCTATAAAAATAAAATTTTGGAAAAAGTTTCCATAAACAAATTTTTGTGAGAAAATTTTCGACAGAAATAAAATTTTGACAATAAATTCTATAGAAATAAAATTTTGAGAAAAAATTCCAAAGAAATAAAATTTTGAGAAAATTTTTTATAGAAATAATATTTTGAAAAAAAATTTCTATAGAAATACAATTTTGACAAAATGTTCTATAGAAATAAAATGTTGACAAAATTTTCTACAGGAATAAAGTTTACCACACATTGTTAAAGATCACGCCTTGCCTTACAAATTGTGTTGAGTGAAAATGTCCTACATTGTGGCCCTACGTCCCTACAAGACGCTAAATATTAGAAAAACCCTACATATAGGGAATTTCCCTACTTCTAGCTACACTGGCTGTGTTGATATTGCACCTACGGAGTTAGTATGAAACTAGGTTAGGTTAGGTGGCAGCCCGATGTATCAGGCTCACTTAGACTATTCAGTCCATTGTGATACCACATTGGTGAACTTGGTATGCCACTAATATTGAGCCCATTATTAAAAAAGAGAAAATCGTTAAATTAGTGTGGGTAATATATACAAATTTGTAAAAATCGAGCAATATTCTTATAAAAGAGCTACAAGTACGTATAAGTACGATCGGCTAGTACATCAAAATTTGAAATTTGAGTAACATTGGTTAATAAATAAGAGTACTATGGTCACATTTGGGAAAATCGAGCGATGCATATATATGGAAGCTATATCTAAATCTGAACCAATTTGCATAATATTTTGCTGGTTTGATTAATACCACAAAAGGTTACCTTGTGCATGATTTGAGTAAGATCAGTTAAGAAATGAGGCCTGTACGGTCAATCATAAGGTTATTAGGGGCGAATTTTTCAAAATCGGGTGATACATATATGAGAGCTATATCTATATCTGAACCGATTTCGATGAAATTTTGCACATATAGTTAGTACTATAGAGGGCTGGATCTAGCGAACTTTTAGTAAGATCGGTTAATAAATAAGGGTTCTATGGCCAAATTTGGGAAAATCGGGCTATACATATATATGGGAGCTATATCTAAATCTGAACCGATTTCGATGCAATTTTGCACATACAGTTAGTGCTATAGAAAACTACATGTAGCCAAATTTGAATAAGATCGGTTGATAAATAAGGGTTTTTTGGCCAAATTTAGAAAAATCGTGCGATACATATATATGAGAGCTATATCTAAATCTGAACCGCTTTGGATGAAATTTTGCAGACTTGAAGGGCGATGGAAAAGATTACCTTTTGCCAAATTTGGTGACGATCCGTTTGAAAAAAAGCGCAACGTTACCATATTTGTCGAAATCGGGCGATACATATATATGGGAGCTATATCTAAATTTGATCCGATTTCTTCCAAATTCAATAGCGATCGTCCTTGTGCCCAAAAAACTCCCTGTACCAAATTTCATCAAAATCGGTTAATAATTGCGACCGGAATCCTGTGAACAAAAAATACATGGACAGACGGACGGACGGACACCAAGCGCTAGATCGACTCAGGAGGTGATTCTGAGTCGATCGGTATATATTTTATGGGGTCTAAAATCAATATTTCTGGTAGGCACATTTCTTGCCCCATCAAACTTATTATACCCTGACCACTATGTGGTATAGGGTATAATAATTGAAATTTACTAATGAAATCAATTAATTTTTATACCCTCCATCATAGGATGGGGGTATATTAACTTTTTCATTCCGTTTGTAACACATCGAAATATTGCTCTAAGACCCCATAAAGTATATATATTCTGGGTCGTGGTGAAATTCTGAGTCGATCTGAGCATGTCCGTCCGTCCGTCTGTCCGTCTGTTGAAATCAAACTTCCGAACGAAACAAGCTATCGACTTGAAACTTGGCACAAGTAGTTGTTATCGATGTAGGTCGGATGGTATTGAAAATGGGCCATATCGGTCCACTTTTACGTATAGCCCCCATATAAAGGGACCCTCAGATTTGGCTTGTGGAGCCTCTAAAAGAAGCATATTCCATCCGATCCGGCTGAAATTTGGTACATGGTGTTGGTATATGGTCTCTAACAACCATGCAAAAATTGGTCCACATCGGTCCATAATTATATATAGCCCCCATATAAACCGATCCCCAGATTTGGCTTGTGGAGCCCCTAAGAGAAGCATATTTCATCCGATCCGGCTGAAATTTGGTACATGATGTTGGTATATGGTCTCTAACAACCATGCAAAAATTGGTCCATATCGGTCCTTAATTATATATAGCCCCCATATAAACCGATCCCCAGATTTGGCTAGTGGAGCCTCTAAGAGAAGCATATTTCATCCGATCCGGCTGAAATTTGGTACATGGTGTTGGTATATGGTCTCTAACAATCGTGCAAAAATTGGTCCACATCGGTCCATAATTATATATATCCCCCATATAAACCGATCCCCAGATTTTGGCTTGCGGAGCCTCAAAGAGAAGCAAATTTCATCCGATCCGGCTGAAATTTGGTAAATGATGTTGGTATATGGTCTCTAACAACCATGCAAAAATTGGTCCACATCGGTCCATAATTATATATAGACCCCATATAGACCAATCTCCAGATATGGCTTGCGAAGCGTCAAAGAGAAGCAAATTGCATCCGATCCGGTTGTAATTTGGAACATGGTCCATATCGGTCCATAATTATATATAGCCCCATACAAAACGTTCTCCAGATTTGACCTCCGGAGCCTCTTGGAGGAGCAAAATTTATCCGATCCGGTTCAAATTAGGAACGTGGTGTTAGTATATGGTCGCTAACAACCATACCAAAATTGGTCCAATCACACAAAAATTGGTCCATATCGGTTCATAATCATGGTTGCCACTAGAGCCAAAAATAATCTACCAAAATTTTATTTTTATAGAAAATTTTGTCAAAATTTTATTTCTAGAGAAAATTTTGTTAAAATTTTATTCGGTTCATAATAAAATTTTCATCATTGTCAAAATTTTATTTCTATAGAAAATTTTGTTCAAATTTTATTCGGTTCATAATCATAGTTGCCACTCGAGCCAAAAATAATCGACCAAGATTTTATTTCTATAGAAAATTTTTTCAAAAGTTTATTTCTATAGAAAATTTTGTCAAAATTTTTAGTTCTATAGAAAATTTTGTGAAAATTTTATTTCTATAGAAAATTTTGTTAAAATTTTATTTCTGTAGAAAAGTTTGTCAAAATTGTATGTCTACTTTGTCAAACTGAATTATATACGTATTGGATCGATCTTTTTTGATTTAATATATACCACGTATGGACATACAATTTAGAAGATGGTGTTAGAAGGTTTTAAGATACCTTGCCATCGGCAAGCGTTACTGCAACTTAAGTAATTCGATTGTGGATGGCAGTGTTTAGAAGAAGTTTCTACGCAATCCATGATGGAGGGTACATAAGCTTCGGCCTGTCCGAACTTACGGCCGTATATACTTGTTTAATCAAGTATTTTTGATGCTCAATTAAAACTGATTGATACTATAATTTTCGTGATTGAAGACATTTCAATTAAAAAATTAATTGGATCAATTAATATTGTGATTGAATCTGAAAAACATACTTTTGCTAGCTAGACAGGCAAGAAACCACCATTGCATATATGCAATGGCATGCAACGAAGGGTTAATATACTACCCTCCCCCCCATTGGATTACGTAGAAAGTCCTACTGAAGACTGTAACCCACAATCAAATTCCTTGGGTAGTGTTTAGGGTGTCGGTTTTTTATTTTGCTCCCAACCAGCTAAAAGCGAATAAATAGAAATTAGTGAATTTGAGTTTTTACCACTCATTTTATTACATAAAACAAAGATTTAACAACTCATTGCACAAAATTTACATAAATATACATTAAATTCTACAGAAACTAAATTTTGATAAAATTTTCTATAGAAAGAAAATTCTCACAAAACTTTCCTAAGAAATAACATTTTGACAAAATATTCTATAGAAATAAAATTTTGACAAATTTTTCTATAAAAATAAAATTTTGACAAAATTTTCTACAGAAATAAAATTTTGACAAAATTTTCTATAGAAATAAAATTTCAACCAAATTGTCTATAAAAGTGAAACTTTGACAAAATTTCCAATATTTGACAAAGTTTATTATAGAAATAAATTGTTGACAAAATTTTCAATAGAAATAAAATTTTTACAAAATTTACTATAGAAATACAATTTTGACAACATTTTTATAGAAATAAAAGTTTGAAAAAATTTCTATAGAAATAAATTTTTAATAAATTTTGTACACGAATAAAATTTTTACAAAATTTTCTAAAGAAATAAAATTTTTAAACAATTTTCTATAGAAATGAAAATTGAAATAAAATTTTAAGAAATTATTGTATAAAAACCAAATTTGACTAAACAATTTCCTATAGAAATGAAAATTGAAATAATATAAAGAAATTATTGTATAAAAACAAAATTTGACTAAATTTTCTATAACGTTAATATCACTAAAAACTTTAATTTGCGTGCTATCAAAGTCCGTCTTTTTCTCTCTTTTTGCAGAAGTAGTAACATTCTCATGTTGGTGCAAGCTACAAGTATTTAAAACTTTGACACATTTACAATTCAGGGGATATTTATACACCTAAATAAAGTGTCGCTATTAGGAGAGATCATAAAATAATAAATAAACATCTAAATTATATAACAAAACCTTTTTTTCGGAAAAATAGTTTTTTCATAATGACTACAAACATTTGATCAAACACTGCAAAATAATTTTTTTGTAAATTGTTCTTCAAATTTGGGTTGCGCGATTAACCGAAAAAAATACTACTGTTTCACTAACCGGTTTAGGTTTGTATAACTGAATACGATTGACCGACGTCGGCTTTGGACAACCTAAATAGTTGTGGTAACACATGACGATGTCTAGATATATTAAAACTTCTTATCATTGTCTTCGAAATTGTAAATTAGTCCAAGTGGAAAATGGAATGGATTAGTCCATATGAAAAATATAAATAAAAGATTTCAACCATATGTACATATTTCCCATTCACACTGAAAAGAAGCTTGTCCGGTTCCAAAGATGTTGTCTTTATACTAATTATTTTGGTATTGATTCCGAGCCAAAAAAACGGAGAATTGAAGTAGGGTTAAATTTAAGACACAAATTTATTTTAAATTAAAGTTTTGCATACTTGACTCTATGAAACAAATTTTTTTGTAATATATTCGTTTTTTCCAGCTCTTTTCAAAGTACTTTAACGGCCATTTTCATGTAGCTCCGTTAGGCTTTAACTGCCAGTTAACAGAAAGTAAATTGCAAATATCTTCTCTCTGGTTAACTTTAACTGAAATTTTTTCGTCAGTTAAGTTCCTAACTGGCCTATGGAATATAAAGGCAGGATGACAGCTTCGTCTATAATACGGTTTAAAAGTTGGTTAGTTAACGGAACACTAACGGAGCTTTATGAAAATGGGGGTAAATGTGTTAACGATAACTTAGATTTCCGAACTCAACAGGATTTCAAGCAGAAATTCTGCTACGTTTGAAGTAAAAACGCCTTTAGCCTATTTTTAAACACTTTTTATACCCTCCACCATAGGATGGGGGTATATTAACTTTGTCATTCCGTTTGTAACATATCGAAATATTGCTCTAAGACCCCATAAAATATATATATTCTGGGTCGTGGTGAAATTCTGAGTCGATCTAAGCATGTCCGTCCGTCCGTCTGTTGAAATCACGCTAACTTCCGAACGAAACCAGCTATCGAATTGAAACTTGGCACAAGTAGTTGTTATTAATGTAGGTCAGATGGTATTGCAAATGGACCATATCGGTCCACTTTTACGTATAGCCCCCATATAAAAGGACCCTCAGATTTGGCTTGTGGAGCCTCTAAGAGAAGCATATTTCATCCGATCCGGCTGAAATTTGGTACATGGTATTGATATATGGTCTCTAACAACCATGCAAAAATTAGTCCACATTGGTCCATAATTATATATAGCCCCCATATAAAACGTTCTCCAGATTTGACCTCCGGAGCCTCTTGGAGGAGCAAAATTCATCCGATCCGGTTCAAATTTGGAACTTAGTGTTATTATATGGCCGCTAACAACCATACCAAAATTGGTCCATATCGGTCTATAGTTATATATAGCCGATCTCCAATCACACAAAAATTGGTCCATATCGGTTCATAATCATGATTGCCACTCTAGCCAAAAATAATTTACCAAAATTTTATTTCTATAGAAAATTTTGTTAAAGTTTTATTCGGTTCATAATCAAATTTTCATCATTGTCAAAATTTTATTTCTATAGAAAATTTTTTTAAAATTTTATTTCTATAGAAAATTTTTGTTAAAATTTTATTTCTATAGAAAATTTTGTCAAAATTTTATTTCTGTAGAAAATTTTGTCAAAATTGTATTTCTATAGAAAATTTTGTTAAAATTTTATTTCTATAGAAAAGTTTGTTAAAATTTTATTTCTGCAAAAAATGTTGTCAAAATTTTCTTTCTATAGAAAATTTTATTTCTATAGAAAATTTTGTTGCAGTCTATAGGGCTTTGCCCAAATAAATTTGACAAACATTCTTTTCCTCTGTTGGTTAAGCTACATTTGTAGTTTAGTCAATGTATGGTTTTAAGCTGAAATAAAACAACATCAACAATGCTTAAAGAACAAAACCAACAATAACAAAACAAAACGAAGGGAATTTTATTTCTATGGAAAATGTTGTCAAAATTTTATATCTATAGAAAATTTTGTCAAACTGAATTATATACGTATATGATCGATCTTTTTATACCCTCCATCATAGGATGGGGGTATATTAACTTTGTCATTCCGTTTGTAACACATCGAAATATTGCTCTAAGACCCCATAAAGTATATATATTCTGGGTCGTGGTGAAATTCTGAGTCGATCTAAGCATGTCCGTCCGTCCGTCCGTCCGTCCGTCTGTTGAAATCACGCTAACTTCCGAACGAAACAAGCTATCGACTTGAAACTTGGCACAAGTAGTTGTTATCGATGTAGGTCAGATGGTATTGAAAATGGGCCATATCGGTCCACTTTTACGTATTGCCCCCATATAAAGGGACTCTCTGATTTGGCTTGTGGAGCCTCTAACAGAAGCATATTTCATCCGATCCGGCTGAAATTTGGTATATGGTGTTGGTATATGGCCTCTAACAACCATGCAAAAATTGGTTCACATCGGTCCATAATTTTATATAGCCCCCATATAAACCGATCTTCAGATTTGTCTTGCGGAGCCTAAAAGAGAAGCAAATTTCATCCGATCCGGCTGAAATTTGGTATATGGTGTTGGTATATGGTCTCTAACAACCATGCAAAAATTGGTTCACATCGGTCCATAATTATATATAGCCCCCATATAAACCGATCCCCAGATTTGACTTGTGGAGCCTCTCAGAGAAGCATATGTCATCCGATCCGGCTGAAATTTGGTACATGGTGTTGGTATATGGTCTCTAACAATCATGCAAAAATTGGTCCACATCGGTCCATAATTATATATAGCCCCCATATAAACCGATCCCCAGATTTGGCTTGCGGAGCCTCAAAGAGAAGCAAATTTCATCCGATCCGGCTGAAATTTGGTACATGGTGTTGGTATATGGTCTCTAACAACCATGCAAAAATTGGTCCACATCGGTCCATAATTATATATAGCCCCCATATAAACCGATCCCCATATTTGGCTTGCGAAGTCTCCAAGAGAAGCAAATTTCATCCAAGCCGGTTGTAATTTGGAACATGGTGTTAGTATATGATCTTTAACAACCGTGCCAGAATTGGTCCATATCGGTCCATAATTATATATAGCCCCCATATAAAACATTCTCCAGATTTGACGTCCGGAGCCTCTTGGAGGAGCACAATTCATCCGATCCGGTTCAAATTAGGCACGTGGTGTTAGTATATGGTCGCTAACAACCATACCAAAATTGGTCCAATCACACAAAAATTGGTCCATATCGGTTCATAATCATGGTTGCCACTGGAGCCAAAAATAATCTACCAAAATTTTATTTCTATAGAAAATTTTGTCGAAATTTTATTTTTATAGAAAATTTAGTCAAAATTTTATTTCTATAAAAAATTTTGTTCAAATTTTATTCGGTTCATAATCGTGGTTGCCACTCGAGCCAAAAATAATCTACCAAGATTTTATTTCTATAGAAAATTTTGACAAAAATTTATTTCTATAGAAAATTTTGTTAAAATTTTATTTCTGTAGAAATTTTTGTCAAAATATTCTTTCTATAGAAAATTTTGTCAAAATTTTTATTTCTATAGAAAATTTTCTGAAAATTTTATTTCTATAAAAAAATTTGTTAAAATTTTATTTCTGTAGAAAATTTTGTCAAAATTTTATGTCTACTTTGTCAAACTGAATTATATACGCATTGGATCGATCTTTTTTGATTTAATATATACCACGTATGGACTTACATACAATTTAGAAGATGGTGTTAGGAGGTTTTAAGATACCTTGCCATCGGCAAGCGTTACCGCAACTTAAGTAATTCGATTGTGGATGGCAGTGTTTAGATGAAGTTTCTACGCAATCCATGATGGAGGGTACATAAGCTTCGGCCTGGCCGAACTTACGGCCGTATATACTTGTTTGATTTAATATAACCGCGTATGGACTTACATACAATTTGGAAGACGGTGTTAGGAGATTTGAAGATACCTTGCCATCGGCAAGCGTTACCGCAACTTAAATAATGCGATTGTGGATGGCAGTACAGGCAGGGTACATAAGCTTCAGCCTGGCCGAACTCACGGCCGTACATATTTGTTTTCTTTGTAGACAACGTACAAACAGTCAAGCAACTCAAATGCGATTTCATTAATTTTAAAGAATTTTTCAGAATTATTAAAGCCAAGTTGACCTTAGTTCAACAAAAATATTCTTTCATGTTAAGATACACGTTTTTAAGTCGAATCACTTAACTATAAGGACAAATTAACTTCATTGACAAGTTTATCGACTTTTGGACAAGGAAAAAAAACTTTACATCAGGAAAATGCTTCTTGTAAGCAAAATTCGAATTCGTATTTTAAGGGCATGAAATCTTTGGCCTTACGACAGTATTTTTTGTCAGTGTACTTTTTTCACCACCATAAAACAGTTTATGCAGTGTATAGCATTTTCATCCTATAAACAAAGTATCCAATTTTATACATAAAGTGTATTCCTATATTGACGATTATCCAAAGTCCTCAATAGATATTTTCGTACAAACTTTAACGATCCGTTTAATTTTTATTGAGGCATACACAATCCATTGTCACATAATTCAATTGCAAATAAATGATCCCTGATTGCCCCCTACCATTAATAAAATTATAATAAATATATGACTTTGTCCATCAGATTAGCAGCATGATTTCAATAAAAGCAATAACAATAAAGTCAAAATATTCGTAGTTATTGTCGCAATGATAACGACAATAATGTGATGGCATTCAAGCATCAACGTACCAAATAATGTCTGTCTTGTGAAGTGTAGTTTTTTATTTTATTTTTTTTTTTTTGTCATATATGCTATACCCTACTCCACTACTGTGGTCATTATAACTAGGCATCATATGTGTAACCAGAGAATGGCAACTGAATAAGTTGCATTTGGAAATTCTTTAAAAGACTGGAGTTTGTCATAAGGTCAGATAAACGAACGTTTGGGTGCAACAAACCACATTATTTTCAAGAGCAAGCATATTATGCTCATAGACTAGTATAAAATGGTTTGGAGATACTCGTATATGGTAATATAGTAGAACAAAGCAAATGTGTGGGACGTCAATTTTGCTCTATTGAAATATATGTGGATAAATATTAGTTAGTAATTCCGCATAAACATTTATATGTTTACAGATGTCAGACAGAGAAAGAGAGTATCAGGAAAGAAAAAAATGTGGCGGCGGAGAGAGTTCATGAAAGACATCAACATAACTCTGTAACATAATGAAATTGCAGCGAATGGTTGTTGATCTATTTGAAAGACATATTTTACTGTGATTAAATGTGTTTGTATGAGTGCATTCATCATGGGTATGCGTTTGGTATATTAATATTCTACTTCAAATTAATTGTGGTCGGAGCTTTATAGCCAAATATTGAATTAAGTTCGTCGCTGCACTGTTATTTTGTTAATCCTCGACGAAAGTTGTAATAAATAATCGCTCTGAAAACAAAATCTGGGGATCAGTTTATATGGGGTCTATATATAATTACGGGTTGATATGGACCAATTTTTGCACGGGTGTTATGAACCACTTTTGGAATGGTTGTTAGCAATCATATACTAACACAACGGACCAAATTTCAGCTAAATCGAATGAAATTTGCGTCTCCAAAAAAATTGCTCTTCCAAGTGGCTTCCGAGGTCAAATATGGGGATTGATTTATATGAGGGCTATATATAATTATAGACCGATATGAACCAATTTGTGCATGGTTGCTAGAGACCATATACTAATGTAACGTACCAAATTTTAACTGAATCAGACGAAATTTGCTCCTCCAAAAGGCTCCGTATGTCAAATCTGGGGGGTCGGCTTATATGGGGCTATATATAATTATGGATCGATATGGATACATTTTTGCGTGGTTGTTAGTGGCCATATACTTACACAACATAGAAAATTTCAAACGAATCTGATGAAATTTGCTCCTACAAAAGGCTCCGGAAACCAAATCTGGGGATCGGTTTATATGGGGGCTATATGTATAATTATGGATCGATATGGGCAAATTGTTGCGCGGTTCAACAGGATGGAATGAAATTTGCTCCCCCAAGAGGATCCGTAAACAAAATCTGGGGATCGGTTTATATGGGGGCTATATATAATTATAGACCGATATAGACCAATTTTTGCATGCTTATTAGAAGTCATATACTAACACCACGTATCAAATTTCAGCCGGATCGGATAAAATTTGCTTCTCCAGGAGGATCCGCTAACCAAATCTGAGGGTCGGTTTATATGGGGTCTTTATGTAAAGGTGATCCGATATGGCCCATTTGCAATACCATCCGACCTACATCAATAACAACTACTTGTGCCAAGTTGCAAGTCGATAGCTTGTTTAGTTCGGAAGTTAGCGTGATTTCCACAGACGGACGGATATCCGGACGGACGGACATAGCTAGATCGACTCAGTATTTCACCACGACCCAAAATATATATACTTTATGGGGTCTTAGACCAATATTTCGATGTGTTACAAAGGGAATGACAAAGTTAATATACTCCCATCCTATGGTAGATGGTAAATTGTAGGGTAGATATAGTCGGATTTTCTCTATCGTGTCTTTACCCTACTAGTTTTTGTTTCATATTTCTATAGATCCACTCTTGTCTTATTAGTGGTAAAACTAGTTAAATATGATAACGGATCAGATTAAAATGCTTTGTGCTGTAATGTCACAGTGCTGCGGAAAAGTGTCCGATTTGTATTAACATAAGCAATTGGTCCTTCATGGCCCATCAATTGAGCCATAGCGGTCTATTTTTAGGGATAGCCTCCATATAAACCGACCACTATATTTGGGTTGCGGAGGCTCTGGTAGAAGCAAATTTCATCAGAAATTTGGTACGTGGTGTACGCATAGGTCTTTAACGACCATACAAACATTGATCCATACCGATCCATAATTATATACAGCCCCCATATAGGTTAGGTTAGGTCAAAGTGGCAGCCCGATTTAGCTTCAGGCTCACTTAGACTATTCAGTCCATTGTGATACCACATTTCACTAAAAGTACCTATTACATATAGGCACTTCTAGTTCTAACCACTGAACCTTCTCTATTATTTTCTTTTGTTGAACCAACCAGATTGTTCCAAAAACATTAAAAGGCTGTTTAAGTTAACGTTTTCCAGGTCCGCCAGTAATCTAAAGCTATATGCCCCTAAAATTTGCTTACGCTTTACACAAAATGCAGGACACTCACACAAGAGGTGTTTAATTGATTCGTTTTCCTCCGCATCATGACAGCTCATACAATAGTCATTATACTTCGCACCAATCGTTTTTGTAAATTCGCCTATCAGGCAGCGACCCGTTATAGCAGATATCAGAAGTGATATCTGACGTCTTGAGAACACTAGCATATCTAGTGTGCGGTTCAAGTTTAAATGGGGCCATATTTGCTTGGTGTCGTTACAACCCTTGCAATTCTCCCATCGAACATTTGCCATCATGAGGGCCTTCTCACGCAGTAAGAGCTTGCAGGTTGCCAGAGACATACCAACAGATTCTAGTTTCCCTGGAATACTCGTATGTAAGGTAGTTCCTAGCATTGCTAACTCATCTGCTTGACAGTTCCTCGGTATGCTCCTATGGCCAGGCACCCATATTAGGTGAATATTGCACTGCTCAGCCATCTCGTTGAGAAATTTGCGGCAGTCGATGGCCGTTTTCGAGTAAAGGAACACAGAGTCCAAGGATTTTATTGCAGGTTGACTGTCTGAGTATATATTAATGCCAACAATTTTTGGAACATTACTTCTCAGCCACTTCGCCACCTCTTTTATTGCTAATATTTCAGCCTGAAAACACTACAGTGATTAGGTAATCTTTTCGCTATTCGAAGTTCCAGATCTTTAGAATATACTCCGAAACCCACTTGTCCATCCAATTTGGAGCCATCAGTGTAGGTTAGGTTAGGTTAGATGGCAGCCCGATGTATCAGGCTCACTTAGACTGTTCAGTCCATTGTGATACCACATTGGTGAACTTCTCTCTTATCACTGAGTGCTGCCCGATTCCATGTTAAGATCAATGACAAGGGACCTCCTTTTTATAGCCGAGTCCGAACGGCGGTGAACGGCATTGCAGTGAAACCACTTAGAGAAGCTTTGAAACCCTCAGAAATGTCACCAGCATTACTGAGGTGGGATAATCCGCCGTTGAAAAACTGTTTGGTGTTCGGTCGAAGCAGGAATCGAACCCCCGACCTTGTGTATACAAGGCGGGCATGCTAACCATTGCACCACGATGGCTCCCCGTGGCCATTAGTGTAGAAATTTATATATCCTTTAATCCCCGGGGTCTGTGTACACCACGCCTCACTGTTGGGAATTTGAGTTTCAAACTTTTTGTCGAAAAGTGGTTTCGCCTGAGTGTAATCCACTACGTTAGGCACATCTGGCATTATTTTGAGGACCGAACTGTGACCGTAACTTTTTTCCGACCACAGCGAGAGCTCGCGCAACCGCACAGCCGTTGTTGCAGCTGACTGTTTGGCCAAAATGTCTAAAGGCAATAGATGCCGCATGACATTAAGGGAATCTGTTCCTGTCTTACTGAATGCGCCTGAAATACACAAGCACGCCATACGCTGAACTTTATCTAAACCTATCGGTTGCTGAATTGCAGGCCACCAGACTACAACACCATATAGCATTATAGGTCTAACCACTACCGTGTATAGCCAATGCACAATTTTTCCCTATTGCCTTTTTGCACGAGTACAAAGCTACCATGGCTTTCCTCGCCCTTTCTTCAATATTAAGCCTAAAGTTCAGCTTCCTGTCCAGAATAACGCCAAGGGTTTTTGCACACTCACCAAAGGGAATTTCAATACCCCCTAAGGATATGGGCTTAACCGTGGGAGTTTTGCTATCTTTGCAGTACATGACTAATTCTGTCTTGGCAGGATTTGCTCCAAGACCATTCTCTTTCACCCATTTATCAGTCATCCGGAGGGCTCTTTGTATAACATCTCTGATTGTGGATGGGAATTTTCCCCTGACTGCTAGCGCCACATCATCTGCGTATGCCACCACTTTTATCCTTTCTTTTTTAAGGGAAACCAGAAGGTTGTTTATAGCAACATTCCAAAGAAGAGGTGATATAACTCCTCCTTGGGGAGTGCATCTGTTCACATACCTTTGCATGTTTGCTTGTCCTAGTGTGTCTGAAATACGTCTCCTCATTAGCAGTTCGCTTAGCGGCCTAAGTATACCAGGATCACCATTCAGAGTTGCCAGTCCATTTAATATCGAGCTCGGATGGACGTGATTGAATGCCCCTCGATGTCTAGAAACCCCACGATTGTGTATTCATTGACAAATAGTGAGCTTTCGATAAAGCTGACTAGTTCATGCAAAGCGGTCTCAGTAGACCTGCCCCTCGAGTATGCATGTTGTCGTTTCGAGAGCAAACTTGAATCGACGCTAGTTCTAAGATAAATGTCTATCATCCTTTCCAGAGTCTTAAGTAGGAATGAGGATAAGCTGATTGGTCGGAAATCCTTCGCACTCGAGTGAGAGGCTTTTCCTGCTTTAGGTATGAAAACGACTTTTGTTTCCCTCCACTTTTCTGAAATATATGTTAAGTTTATACATCCTTTATATATCACCGTCAACCAAGGGATAATTCGTTAAGTCACTGCTTGTAACTCCACCGGAGTAATTCCACCAGGTCCGGGGTATTTAAATGACCCTAAGCTATTTAACGCCCATTTTATTCTATATTCCGATACAAGTTCCTCGATAGGAAATGACCGTTGAGCCACTGTAGCACCGCCAGAACATGGTCCAAACGTCTGATTTCCAGGAAAAGGTGTGTCCAATAGTACCTCCAGCGTCTCCTCCCTGGACGTTGTCCAATTGCCCTCCGATGTTTTAATGAAACCTGGAGCGGAGTTGGTGGATGCTAGAACCTCCCGTAGTCTGGAAGCCTCGGACGTATTCTCAACACTGCTGCAGTAATCATTCCAAGAGTTATACTGAGCATTTCTCAGTTCTCGCTTGTATCCTCTCAGATTCTTCTTGTAAGCGTCCCAATCCTCAGGGGCTCTAGTGGACTTTGCCTTGTTAAAGGGCTTCCTGCAGGATTTCCTCATATTACTTAATTCCGTAGACCACCATGGTGGTCGATTTTTCCCCATTGGCTTCCCTCTAGGGCATGCAGCTTTCAGTGAGATGTTGAAGGCCTTTTCAGTGACTCCTCAACTAAGGTCTTAACGGCATATGGAGGCATCTCCCTATCATGTCCCATGTAGACCGAAGATACTCAGTATTTGCATTTGGATATCTCTAGACTGGCTACGACAGTGTCTGCATTGCTTAATGAAGGAAGCAGAAACAAGTTTCGTTCGTTTTTAGCATTATTATGCAAAAGTTTGAAACCCGGAGTACTTAATTCACATATCTTATTCTTATATATGTATGGTTCTTGAATAAGAACTATATCTATGTCTCCTTTCATCAGGAGAACTTTTAAGGCAGCAAAAGCGGCCTTACAATGCTGAAGGTTTATCTGGAGGAACCGTAGAACCATCCGAATTTGCAACCACCGTCACATCAGCCGCTTCACAGATCTCGTTGACTCTCGCAACAATCCGCGGTTCAGCTTTGGTGATGTTTGAGCCTGTAGGAACTTCCAGCATACGATGTTCGTCAATGTCTGCAGTTTTTATGTCTTCTTCGGCTTCGCAAGATTTTTTCACTTCTGACTCTACCGGGGGCTTGTTCGTTTCGTAATCCTTTGGCTGATCGCTTTTGTATACCTTCATATGGATATCATGGAAGCCATAACTTACACGTCCTTGGGTCTGGGCTAGATGTGGCAGCGATTCAATGTTCAATATAAACACCGCATGTCGTCTTGGTCCATCCACCTCATCCAAACGACCAACCTTCCAATCGGCGGTTGGAAGATCTGGGTTACATCCCTTTAGTCTATTTGGTATCGACTCAGCATCAGGAGGGTTTGCAGGTATCCATGCATGTGCTCTAGGTTCAGCCGGTATGTTTTTTTTTACCGACTAACTCCAAAGCGGCTCCTTCCCAAACTTCATCAATCAAAGCAGCTTTAAATCAATCCATAGACCTCTGGTCCGTAAATGCTATTAGCTTATATCGGCCTTGATACCATCCGGCATCTTGCCGTCGAGGACTTTGTCCGGGAAACTTTTTTCGCACCTCTGAGTAGACGCCAGACTTCGCGTTCTCAATTTCCCCCAAAGTTAAATTTATTAGTTTTTTTCTTATTTACTTTACGACTCCATGTCCTATCAAAGTCCTATAAAAATGTGTTAACGGCAACGACAAGTGGGAATTATGCTATGATTGAAGTAAAAACGTCATTAAATTAAAATGTTGAAAAACATGTCCTGATTTTGAACGCTGTTTTGCTTTGTAGTTAAGATACAAAAGGTCAACAAATATAAAAACTATTGCCAATATGCGAAACAATTTATTGACAGTTTATCGAATGGATTTATAGGCAAAAGTAGGCTTGAAGTTTTCTTTAAATTTTTGTATATGAGGTATTTCATTACAGCTATATATTGTTTTTTTTACAACAATATATAGTTGTACTTTGTTGCATGACATATCAGCCACCCTCTATGCTGTTCACTTGAATAGTCAATACTTTATGTCAACTATTTTCTATGGTAGAGGGTAGTACAAATGATACCATACATATACATCATCATTTCAATATCCATACACTGTGCGATTGAATCAGTCTGTCCATACTGTAGGTCTCCGCTTCATGTGTCCGCATATTTGACGGGAATAATAATAAAAAAGACATCACAGACGACAATTCTTACTAATAATAACAATAAAATTTAATAATACTCACATTGTCAATTTAATTCACAGCACGATTAAATTTGGATACAAATAAACAAAGTGAAAAACATGTCAAAAGCACCAGACTTACTCTAAATGATGGTATTAGCGAGAAGCACGAGTGGAATAAGTGGAGGCATTCAATTGGACAATGTATTATTGAGCATTGCTCGTAAGTTTTCTGTTGTGAACAGATTCAGAAATAGTCTTTCGCCTTGTGTCCATATTGTACCCCTTAGGTTCGTGTGAACATTTTGGGATATTAAAGATATGTCACCCTAGGAAAAGAAAGCATACTCAGTTCCAATGACTTTGCCTCCACTTTAATAAAAAACGAGGGTTGCCTATTATATTTTGTGATTGTTGCAATCTACAAACTGTCAGCTGTGACATTTTTGAGCTTATAAAGGGTGATACGGTCAAAATTTGGTCTATATGAACTTGACTTATTTCTTTCAATTTTGCATTTAAAAAACCTGAACACCCGTCATTTTGAAGGTGTGTGTGTAGAATGTTGCTCCTATTTTGATTTTGGAATTCACTCTTCAGTTGTCAAAATGCCCTCCAAGCAAGAAGAGCAGCGTATCAAAATTTTGCTCGCGCATCGCGAAAATCCGAGCTACTCGCACGCAAAGCTGGCAAAATCGCTAAAGGTTGCCAAATCAACCGTTACAAATGTAATTAAAGTGTTTGGGGAACGTTTGTCGACAGTCAGGAAGTCTGGATCGGGGGGAAATCGAAAAACGGAAGCCGCTGAGACGACAAAGAGAGTCGCCGGTAGTTTCAAGCGAAACCCTAACCTCTCTCTCGGAGATGCCGCAAATAAGCTGGGTGTATCGTCTACAACCGTGCATCGAGCAAAAAAAACGAGCCGGACTATCGACTTACAAGAAGGTAGTGACTCCAAATCGCGATGATAAACAAAATACGACGGCCAAAGCGCGATCCCGGAGGTTGTATACGACGATGCTGACGAAGTTTGACTGTGTGGTAATGGACGACGAAACTTACGTCAAAGCCGACTACAAGCAGCTTCCGGGACAGGAGTTTTATACGGCAAAAGGAAGGGAAAAGGTAGCAGATATTTTCAAGCACATAAAGCTGTCAAAGTTCGCAAAGAAATATCTGGTTTGGCAAGCCATCTGTACCTGTGGCTTGAAAAGCAGCATTTTCATAGCTTCCGGGACTGTCAACCAAGAAATTTACGTGAAAGAGTGTTTGAATAAACGTCTGCTGCCTTTCCTGAAGAAACACGGTTGTTCCGTACTGTTTTGGCCGGATTTGGCATCTTGCCATTACGGTAAAAAGGCCATGGAGTGGTACGCCGCCAACAACGTGCAGGTGGTTCCCAAGGACAAGAACCCTCCCAACACGCCAGAGCTCCGCCCAATTGAGAAATACTGGGCTATTGTCAAGCGGAACCTAAAGAAGACAAAAAAAAACTGCTAAGGACGAGCAGCAGTTCAAGGCAAACTAGCTTTCTGCGGCGAAGAAGGTGGACAAGGTGGCAGGTGTCAAGGTGGCAGGTGTCAAGGTGGCAGGTGTCAAGGTGTCAATCAATTCGGATTTGCAAAAGCGAAAGCCTAACTGAATATTTTTCCTGAATTTTATACTAATTGAACTTGAAAAAGAAATTTATTTTGATTTTTTAAATAAACGATTTCACCGAATTACATGCGTTTTCCATTGACCAAATTTTGACCGTATCACCCTTTATATGTATTAGAAGTTTCGGAAAATTAGAGTCATTTTTACAACTTTTCGACTAAGTGGCGATTTTACAAGGAAAATGTTGGTATTTTGACCATTTTTGTCGAAATCAGAAAAACATATATATGGGAGCTATATCTAAATCTAAACCGATTTCAACCAAATTTGGCGCGCATAGCAACAATGCTAATTCTACTCCCTGTGCAAAATTTAATTTAAAAATTGGCCGCTGTGGTCATATGAGTGTAAATCTGGCGAAAGCTATATATGGGAGATATATCTAAATCTGAACCGATTTTGCTGATATTTTGCAAGTTTTTCGAGACTCATAAAATATTCGGATGTACGGAATTTGAGGAAGATCGGATGATATACACGCCAATTATGACCAGATCGGTGAAAAATATATATGGCAGCTATATCTAAATCTGAACCGATTTTTTCCAAAATCAATAGGGATCGTCTTTGAGCTGAAACAGGACCCTGTACCAAATTTTAGGACAATCGAACTAAAACTGCGAGCTCTACTTTGCACACAAAAATACACCAACAGACAGACAGACAGACAGGCGGACAGACAGACAGACGGACATCGCTAAATCGACTCAGAATTTAATTCTAAGACGATCGGTATACTAAACGATGGGTCTCAGACTTTTCCTTCTTGGCGTTACATACAAATGCACAAACTTATTATACCCTGTACCACAGTAGTGGTGAAGGGTATATTTACTATTAAATTCTATCGTTCATATTGATTAACTTACGGTTTTCAAGAGTATTTACTAGAGCAAATAAGGATATCAGCTTAGTTAGCATTAAACAGTAAGAATATTCAAAAAAATTACCATTACAAGACCTGTCTATCTGCAAGTGAAAATAATTATTTTTAATAAATTGAAATTTTGATTTTATTACAAACTGACAAAATACCGTTTATAGAAAAACTTACCACATGAAAATCCATCCAGTAGGTACATTATTGGAATCATATCCATGGACTAATGGGACGTCTCAGAATATATTTGAAATAAAAAATATTATAAAATTAGACATAATTTCCACTTGTCAGTATAGCATTTAGTATTTAAGGGTGATATTAAGTTCGAGTTTAGAGGCTAAAATCTCAATTTTCATGATAATGGATTATTAAAGAAATCCATTAAATTAAAAAATAAAATTACATTAAAAAATAATCTTTATAAAAAAAACTTTGTTTGGGCTATTCTCCATCAAGTTAAATTTAAATTTGTATCGAAGACGTATAATTTTATACATTTCTTAGTGATTTATTTTTAATTTTAGCGGCTAAACTCGAACTTAGTACTCACCTGTAGGAATTGCTGTAACATAAAAAATATTGATTCAAAATAATTGGTTGCATCTCCAACCTGTGATCCAGATGCAAAATAAATATAGATCATCCTATTACCACTCATGTTGTATATTTATACCCTTCACCACTACTGTGGTACAGGGTATAATAAGTTTGTGCATTTGTATGTAACGCCAAGAAGGAGTAATCATACACCAACATTTTAGTATACGGATCGGCTTAGAATTAAATTCTGAGTCGATTTAGCGATGTCCGTCTGTCTGTTGGTGTATTTTTGTGTGCAAAGTACAGCTCGCAGTTTTAGTTCGATTGTCCTAAAATTTGGTACAGGGTCCTGTTTCAGCTCAAAGACGATCCCTATTGATTTTGGTTCAGATTTAGATATAGCTGCCATATATATTTTTCACCGATCTGGTCATAATTGGCGTGTATATCATCCGATCTTCCTCAAATTCCGTACATCCGAATATTTTATGAGTCTCGAAAAACTTGCAAAATATCAGCCAAATCGGTTCAGATTTAGATATAGCTCTCATACATAGCCTTCGCCCGATTTACAATCATTTGCCCACAGAGGCCAATTTTTTGCTCCGATTTAGTTGAAATTTTGCACAGGGAGTAGAATTAGCATTGTAGCTATGCGTGCCAAATTTGGTTGAAATCGGTTCAGATTTAGATATATCTCCCATATATAGCTTTCGCCAGATTTACACTCATATGACCACAGCGGCCAATTTTTAAATGAAATTTTGCACAGGGAGTAGAATTAGCATTATTGCTATGTGCACCAAATTTGGTTGAAATCGGTTTAGATTTAAATATAGCTCCCATATATATGTTTTTCTGATTTCGACAAAAATGGTCAAAATACCAACATTTTCCTTGTAAAATCGCCACTGCTTAGTCGAAAAGTTGTAAAAATGACTCTAATTTTCCTAAACTTCTAATACATATAAAGGGTGATACGGTCAAAATTTGGTCAATGGAAAACGCATGTAATTCGGTGAAATCGTTTATTTAAAAAATCAAAATAAATTTCTTTTTCAAGTTCAATTAGTATAAAATTCAGGAAAAATATTCAGTTAGGCTTTCGCTTTTGCAAATCCGAATTGATTGACAACTTGACACCTGCCACCTTGTCCACCTTCTTTGCCGCAGAAAGCCAGTTTGCCTTGAACTGCTGCTCGTCCTTAGCAGTTTTTTTGACAATAGCCCAGTATTTCTCAATTGGGCGGAGCTCTGGCGTGTTGGGAGGGTTCTTGTCCTTGGGAACCACCTGCACGTTGTTGGCGGCGTACCACTCCATGGCCTTTTTAGCGTAATGGCAAGATGCCAAATCCGACCAAAACAGTACGGAACAACCGTGTTTCTTCAGGAAAGGCAGCAGACGTTTATTCAAACACTCTTTCACGTTAATTTCTTGGTTGACAGTCCCGGAAGCTATGAAAATGCTGCTTTTCAAGCCACAGGTACAGATGGCTTGCCAAACCAGATATTTCTTTGCGAACTTTGACAGTTTTATGTGCTTGAAAATATCTGCTACCTTTTCCCTTCCTTTTGCCGTATAAAACTCCTGTCCTGGAAGCTGCTTATAGTCGGCTTTGACGTAGGTTTCGTCGTCCATTACCACGCAGTCAAGTTAGGGTTTCGCTTGAAACTACCGGCAACTCTCTTTGTCGTCTCAGCGGCTTCCGGTTTTCAATTTCCCCCCGATCCAGACTTCCTGGCTGTCGACAAACGTTCCCCAAACACTTTAATTACATTTGTAACGGTTGATTTGGCAACTTTTAGCGATTTTGCCAGCTTTGCGTGCGAGTAGCTCGGATTTTCGCGATGCGCGAGCAACATTTTGATACGCTGCTCTTCTTGCTTGGACGGCATTTTGACAACTGAAGAGTGAATACCTAAATCAAAATAGGATCAATATTCTACACACACACCTTCAAAATGAGGGGTGTTCAGGTTTTTTAAATGCAAAATTGAAAGAAATACGTCAAGTTTATATTGACCGAATTTTGACCGTATCACCCTTTATAGCAACTTATGCCACATATATCTTTCATATGGATAGAAAACATGGAAATTTAAATTAATTAGTTTAGTCCTAATAACATAGAATATTACTCTTTTGAAGAAGCAATTACTAACTACCTACAATTAACTGCATCCAACGTACTAATAAAGATATTTCCTTTATTGTATATCATAGTTTTGTGTAATATTATAATAATTTTTTGAAATAAAATACTTGTGGTTATAGAAAATTTACTTGTTTTGTACGAAAAATTTCTTAGTTGTATACAGGCTTGTTGTACCTTTAATTCCTCAATTTCTCTAATTTTTTTAAAATTATACTGACAAACAGTTTATTTCAAAACAATTTCTTAATACAGGTTTCCCAAAAAAATGTTCATTTTTCCGGATAGCAGGAATATTTTGAATGAGTGTAAGTGCATTCTTCCCACAGCGTAGTAATAATGAACTAAAATACGATGCAATACATGAACTAATTTATAAGAAAATCATGAACTCATCTAGACGAAAAAAATCTTTGGCGCCAAATCAGGGTCATTCTTACTATGTGCTAGTTCATTTTTCATAAAAAATAGTAAACTTTTTTTCGGTGTAGGTATTATACCGCCGTAAACGTATGTCGCAAAAGTCACAATTTGCGACAGTCCAATCCTGATTGCTCCACGATGGTGGTGTAGTACCAAGGAAAAAACTGGCGCGATTTTCGTATGGTCTCCTTTGGAATATAATCGATACTATTTAAGTATATTTTTTGAAAAACAGTTCTTTATTTCAGAAATCACCAAGAAATATATCCTTTATTACTATCAGGCCAATAAAAAATATGCGTAGCAACGAATCCTCGAAGCTTTCTAATTGTAAAAATTTCTTGCTAATTTGGGTTATTCTTGAGTCCTGAAAGGTTTGCCTTCTTTTCACAATATTGGGGTGTTAATTCATATAAAATTGGAGCGTTATTTCATATTTTGGAACATTGTTTCAGATTTGAAATGGAGATTTATTTCATAATGAAAAACGATCAATTTTGTAGGGCATTTTTCATTTTCTCTTTGGGGCGTTATTTCATTGGGGCTGTTATTTCTTAGAGCCTTCGCTCGAAACGCTATTGTATGAAAAGGGTAAATACTTAAAACAACATTGGACTTTTAAATCATTCGCTGCTCAGGACCAGCGATCACATCCGTAATCTTATCTGTAATAGGGTTCAAAAAATATTAAAACATAAAAGGAGTCAATGAAAAAGTGGCACAACAAGAAATTTACTTCGGTTAGAAGTGCTACAAAACAAGTAAGCAAAGTCTAAAGCCGGGCCGAACCGATTTCAATCAAATTTGGCACACATGACTATATTACTAATTGTACTCCTAGTGCAAAATTTCAACCAAATTGGGCCAAAAATCTGGCTTCTGGGGCCATATAAGTCCATATCGGGCGAAAGATATATATGGGAGCTATATCTAAATCTGAACCGATTTCAATCAAATTTTGCACACTTGACTATACGACTAAGTGTTATGTTTGTACAAAATTTCAAGCAAATCGGTAAAAAACTCTGGCTGCTGCGTCCATATTAGTGCATATCGGGCGAAAGATATATATGGGAGCTATATCTAAATCTGAACCGATTTCTTCCAAAATCAATAGGGTTCTATTCTGACCCAAATTAGGAACATGTGCCAAATTTGAAGGCGATTAGACTTAAATTGCGACCTAGACTTTGATCACAAAAATGTGTTCACAGACAGACGGACATGGTTATATCGACTCAGGGACCCACCCTGAGCATTATTGCCAAAGTGTGGCGCAGGGTATGAAAAGAGTGGCAAATTTGCCACAAAAGTTGTACAACGCCAAAATTCCTCCATTGATGACACTAACGATTCTTAAATGAATTGATCTCAACCACTTTTTCCCTCCCACAATTAATTTCTATTGGCCTTAAATTAAATGGGGTTCATTAAAGCACTTTAATAACTGCTAGCTTAATCCAATCGGTTAGAGGCGTTTGGTTGTTGTTGGTGTCATTATTGTTATTGTTATTCAAGATATTTATTTGTTTGTAGTTTAGATTGCTGATTGTTTTGTAGTTTGCGTTTTTTGATTTTTAAGTCAACTTCCCTTATAAGGCAACTTCTATTGATAGCCGCATAAATGGCTGCCATATACAAAACAAACAGTGTAGGTGTTACTGTCGCGTGTAGCATACTAATGATGGTGTTCAACAGCAATACCAAAGATTTCTTTTGGACTTTCTTACCACCCCTGACGGGTTGTTTGTAATTCGTCAAAGCACGGCCATAAGCGGATACGTTTGATTTTATTTTATTGTAATGCCTAATACAAAAAGATGTTTGACAAAAATTGAGATAGAGATGAATCCTATTATAGGATACCCTACACCTGACATACTGAATAAATGTCATTGTACAATTTTCTTTAAAAACAACTAAAAAGATTAGAGACAATCTTTGCATTACCTGTCTGAAATTCGGTGTTATTAAAGAAAATATTTCAAAACAAAGGGGAATTTCGTTTGTCTAAAATTTTGTTGCGGAGTAAATTACATTTAATTATTACATACTTCTATTTGTGACGAAGACCATAGATTGACTTACAGTGATGTTCAAAACATTTGCAACCGCATCCCCTGTTGAAAATAAACCGTAATTATAGTGTAAATAAAATAATTAAAACCAAATTAGAAATTTTGATTTTATTCGATCTTTCTTTTATTCAATAGAAAATACATACAATATATACAAAAAACGATATCAGGCTTGAATAATTATTTTCTATTGGATTAAAACCAAACTTTTAATGCAATGTTGTTGCTTACTATGTAAATTTTAAAGATTTAAGGAAATAAGGGAACTAACGACAAAGTCTTTTTGATAATTTATAAAATTATTTAAAAATAAGGGTTTTCACCTGTTCAAATTATATCACATATTATTAAAAATAATTAAAGTTTTTGTAACTTTTAACGATAAATATTAATAGTTTTTAATATAGCCATGCCGTTTGATTACTTCTGCGCAACTTCTTGCCATTGGTTAAGATTAAATGGTCACTGATATCCTATGCTTCAGGTTCAAACAGATATCATAAGCCCTTTCATTTTATACCAATTTTTCGTTTTACAACTTTCCAAAGGTTATTTTATGGCCAGTCAAGCACCCGCAATTTTTTATCGGAAATCCATTGTTTTACTACCTTACACGTGTACTGGAGGTCATAATCGCGCTAAATAATCCATGCAGCCGGCATTTCCCTGAATGCTTATGGCAATGTACCCAGCAAAAAAATATGGAAGTTCTTCCAAAGGCACAATTTTAAAAGCACTTCCAGAAGATGCACTCCCAATGATGTTCTTTATTTTAACTACACAGGAAATTCTTTAATTCAATTTTTTATAACTTGTTTTTTTTTCATACTTTTAATGGGTAATTTTAACTTTTTTGTTTCAACAGAGTAAGAATTCATGAAATGGTACAAATCATTTAAATTTTGTTGAAAAAATGCTAACTCCAATCCGAAACAAGTAAGTAAAGTCTAAAGTCGGGCGGGACCGACTATATTATACCTTCACCCCTATGTAGGCCAACATTTGTGTTACCATCTCTACTATTTCACATTTGCTGGAAGCTATATAAAGGAGACAATTTTTATACCCTTCACCACTACTGTGGTACAGGGTATAATAAGTTTGTGCATTTGTATGTAACGCCAAGAAGGAAAAGTCTGAGACCCATCGTTTAGTATACCGATTGTCTTAGAATTAAATTCTGAGTCGATTTAGCGATGTCCGTCTGTCTGTCCGTCCGTCCGTCTGTCTGTATATGTAATTTTGTGCACAAAGTACAGCTCGCAATTTAAGTCCGATCGTCCTCAAATTTGGCATAGGGCCGTTTCTTGGGACAGAGACAATCGCTATTGGTTTTGGAAAAAATCGGTTCAGATTTAGATATAGCTGCCATATATATTTATCTACGATTTGGTCATAGTTAGCGTGTTTATTAACCGATTTTTTTGAAATACCGTACATCCAAATATTTTATGAATCTCGAAAAGCTTGCAAAATATCAGCCAAATCGGTTCAGATTTAGATATAGCTCCCATATATATCTTTCGTCCGATTTAGACTCATATGACCACAGAGGCCAAAGTTTACTACCGATCTTCGATCTTTTGCACAGAGGGTAGAATTGACATTCTACCAATGCTTGGTAAATTTGATTGAAATCGGTTTAAATTTAGATATAGCTCCCATATATATCTTTCGTCCGATTTGAACTTATATGGCCACAAAAGCCAGAGTTTTGCCGTGATTTGCTTCAAATTTTGTACAAGGGGTACGTTTAATAGTATCGTTAAGTGTGTCAAATTTTGTTAAAATCGGTTCAGATTTAGATATAGCTCACATATATATCGGTACACTATTTCTTGGCGTTACATACAAATGCACAAACTGATTATACCCTGTACCACAGTAGTAGTGAAGGGTATACAAATAGTGCATTTTTGAAAATATTTGAGGTCAAACGTTTCCGACAAGTATTAGAATCCATTAAAAATTGTAAAAAATTATAAAAATTATTTATTTGACAAAATATCACAGATTTTTTTAATTTACATCCAAAATATTGAATTCGGGTCACACCTAAAGAAGTGATGCAAATTCAGTGCAACGGATGTTGAAATGGAGGACTTCTGTCCTATGACAAGTCCATGTTAAATTCATCGCTTCTGCGTAAATTTTACACTACTTCCGGATCCAAGAAGAAAATTTTCATTACTTTTTTGGCGACGCTTTTTTGCTGGATATTTGTAGACTTCCGACATCATAATACCCTCGATTCTATAAATCGGGCTAAAAACTTGTCCACAAAAACATCCCCAGGTCATAACATTGCCCCCACCATGATTGACCGAACTTTTTGTATTTCTTGGATTAAGACTTTCCTTTCAGCCTTCGTACTAAATTTAACATATACCATCCGATCCATGCAAGTAAAAGATTGATTCTCAGGAAAATATAACACATTTCCACTTCCCCTCAGGCTATTTATGGTATTTTGGTGAAAATTGAAGGCGCGTTAACCTATTTTACTACGAAATAAGTGGTTTTTGACATTTTGGTATAATCGCACTCCTACTTCTAAAGCTCTACATCTAATCGCAGTGGTTAATATATCCAGTTTAATTTAATTTTTGACTCCTTTAGTTGATATTTGAGGGAATTGGTGCATAGTTCATTTGATTATGCGATCTTCTTCTGGCGTAGTCTTAGGTTTTCTTCCAAGTCAGTGCACAGTTTTGGTGCATCTTCTGTTTATAACTTGAGACGCAGTTTATTTTTGGACAATGTTTTCTTCCGAAATTAATTTTTGTGATACTCCAACATTTAAATCATCGATATTTTTATACGCTCCACGATAGGATGGGGTATATTAACTTTTACATTCCGTTTGTATATATATATATATATATATATATATATATGTATATATATATATATAAATATATATATATATATATGTATATATATATATATATATATATATATATATATATATATATATATATATATATATATATATATATATATATATATAATATATATATATATATATATATATATATATATATATATATATATATATATATATATATATATATTCTGGGTCGTGGTGAAATTCTGAGTCGATCTGATGAAATCACGCTAACTTCCGAACGACTTATAATCGACTTATAACTTGGCACACGCAGTTCTTATTGATGTAGGTCGGATGGTATTGCAAATGGGCCATATCGGTCCACTTTTACGTATAGCCCCCATATAAACGGACCCCCAAATTTGGCTTGCGATTGCTCTAAGAGAAGAAAATTTCATCCGATCTAGCTGAAATTTGGTACACGGTGTAAGTATATGGTCTCTAACAACCATGCAAAAATTGGTCCACATCGGTGCATAATTACATATAGCCCCCATATAAACCGATCCCCCGATTTGGCTTGCGGAGCTTCTAAGAGAAAGCAAATTTCATCCGATCCGGTTGAAATTTGGTACATGGTGTTAGTATATGATCTCTAACAACCTTGCAAAAATTGGTCCACATCGGTCTATAATTACGTATAGCCCTTATATATATCGATCCCCGATTTGGCTTGCGGAGCCTCTATGAGAAGCAAATTTCATCCGATCCGGCTGAAATTTGGTACATGCAGTTCTTATTGATGTAGGTCGGATGGTATTGCAAATGGGCCATATCGGTCCACTTTTACGTATAGCCCCCATATAAACGGACCCCCAAATTTGGCTTGCGATTGCTCTAAGAGAAGAAAATTTCATCCGATCTAGCTGAAATTTGGTACACGGTGTAAGTATATGGTCTCTAACAACCATGCAAAAATTGGTCCACATCGGTGCATAATTACATATAGCCCCCATATAAACCGATCCCCCGATTTGGCTTGCGGAGCTTCTAAGAGAAGCAAATTTCATCCGATCCGGTTGAAATTTGGTACATGGTGTTAGTATATGATCTCTAACAACCTTGCAAAAATTGGTCCACATCGGTCTATAATTACATATAGCCCTTATATATATCGATCCCCCGATTTGGCTTGCGGAGCTTCTATGAGAAGCAAATTTCATCCGATCCGGCTGAAATTTGGTACATGGTGTTAGTATATGTTCTCTAATGGCCATGCAAAAATTGGTCCACATCGGTCCATAATTATATATAGCCCCCATATAAACCGATCACCACACACAAAAATTTTTTTTTTGATTTCAATCACGAAAATCGCGGATTCAATCATTTTTTTAATTGAAATGTCTTCAATCACGAAAATGATAGTATCAATCACCCATTTTGATTGAAAACCAACACGATTTTCAATTAAAAATTTAATTGACTTTTGTCACGGAATCAATTAATTGTGTGATTGAATCAATTAAAAACGTGATTGATTTTTAACATAAAATTCAATCACAGTTTTAATTGAATCAATTAAAATTTTAATTAATTTCGCGACAAAAATCAACCAACTATTTGATTCATTCAATTAAATAATTATTTGAAATTGGCTATAAATTTCAATCAAAAAATTTATATATTGCGACCCCAAAATCATATTTAATTTTATTTGAAATAAAAGAAAATATGTGTTTCTTATAAAATATATTTAATATTTTATTATTTTTTGAATTATGCAATAGACAAATAAATTTGGTTCTTGTCATTTGTGGTTTGTTCTAACATAACTTACAAATACAATTACATAAATTATATAAATCATTATCTTCCTTATAATAATAACCATGTTAGCATGGTCCTTCTAATATGTAGATGCGCCTAGAATTCCAATAAATCAGCAGCCTGTAAGCTAAATTAGTTTTTCTGAAAGTAAACAGAATAATTCGAATTTAATTTTGCTCAATTAAAAGTTAGTTTTGTTAAACATTACCTGCATAGAATATCAAGTTCAATTCTTAGTTCCAGGTTGCAGATTTATAATCTTCTTTTGCAGTTGTAGTCTTTTAGCATAAAAAGGTGTATTAAGGAGCTCGGTAATTTAATTTTAGTAACAATTCCTTTCCAAAATTTCCGCACATTGAAATCGTCTATTAAAATTTGAAACAAATCATAGACAAAAAGCAATGTAATATTTAGTATTATATTGATGATACTTTGCAAATTCTAAAAATAGAAAAAATATATAAATGGGAAATACATATTTTTATTATTTTCGGATATTTTTCATATTTTTAAATCCAAAAGAAATAACTTTTTTACCATTACATAACTCAGCTCATTAGTTTATATATCAGATATACTGCTCTCTACTTGGGTTCAAACTGAAAAATGCAGGTAAAACAAAAATACAATTTAATGCCAACGCCACTTCGCAACTTCAAGGTGAATCTTCCAACAAACCCATACCGCTCTTGGTTTTAAGAAAACTAGGAGTGAAAAAAATTATAATTTTAAAAGATCAATACGGTACCCACTTTTCTGTTGCAAACATATTCTTACATATTTGATAAAATGAAGTAAACTTGGTTACTAAAAGAAATGAATAAATAATATATAATTTTAGTCCGTTTAATGTAAACAGGCTTCAATGGAAAACGGTATTCACATTTCATAATTTCTTACCTTCAATAAACGTAGATTGTTTTCCATTTTTACAATACCACAAAACACAAACACAGGTAATTTCAAATGCGTCCTCTCATATATTTTTTTAAAACCTTTACCACGTGGCCTTTTCTTGTTGCACATTTTATTTATTTCAACCCTTTGCTATGATTTGTTGTTGCGTTCAAAATATTTATGTACACATTTTCAATGTAGCAGACAGAATGTTGCCAATCATGTTTTTCAATTTACGCGAAAAACAAAAATCCAACCGTTCGTTACAAGTTACTTCTACAGACTGATCTCTCCATCATACATTGTTGAATAAATACCCATTCTCTTGATCTCTTTTCGCTCTTTCCATTGCTCAAAATTATTCAATTTCAATCACAAAGGTGATTGGATCAATCACATGTGTAATTGGAAACGGAAAAAATTTCAATCACGTTTGTAATTGAAAAATATTTCCGAATTGATTAACAAATTGATTGAATCAATTAATATTTTGATTGGAAACGTAACAAATATTAATCATTTTTTTAATTGGGTTTTATTCGGATTTGATTAAATAATCAATTGAATCAATTAACATATTAATTGAATCCGTTTCCAAATTCAATTAAGTGTTTAATTGAAAAAATGTTGGTGATAATTTTTTGTGTGCAGATTTGACCTCCGGAGCATCTTGGAAGAGCAAAATTCACCCGATCCGGTTGAAATTTGGTACGTGATGTTAGAATATGGTATCCAACAACCATGCAGGAATTGGTTCATATCAGTCCATAATTATATATAGCACCCATATAAACTGATCTCCAGATATGACCTCCGGTGCCTTTTGGAGAAGCAAAATTCATCCGATCTGGTTGAAATTTTGTACGTGGTGGTAGTATATGGTATTTAACAAGCATGCCAAAAGTGGTCCATATCAGTCCATAGTCATATATAGCCCCCATATAAACCGATCACGAGATTTGGTTTTCGAGCCTCTTGGAGGAGCAAATTTCATCCGAGTCAGTTGAAATGTGGTACATTGTGCTAGTATATGGCCGTTAACAATCATGCCTAACTAGGTCCATATCGGTCTATAGTTATATATGGCCCTCAGATAAATCGATCCCCAATCACACAAAAATTGGTCCATATCAATAATTGTATATAGCCCCCATATAAGCGACCCCCATGTTTCAATTCTGGTTCTCTACGTACCGTGCAAAAGTCCATATCGATTCGTAATTATTTGTAGACTTACATACTTTTTGTCTAATATATACCACGTATGGACTAACTCACAATTTAGAAAACGATTTAAGATACCACAACCCAAGTAATTCGATTGTGGATGACAGTCTTTCGTAGAAGTTTCTACGCAATCCATGGTGGAGGCATAAGATTCGGTCTGACCGAACTTACGGCCGTTTATACTTGTTCTTTTTAATATGTTGATTATACATTTGCCAGTCATTTTTATCGAATTTTCCTAAAAATAGAGCATAAAGGCTTATGGCGATCAGTTTATGGCCAAATTAGGCAATGGACTTAACTATATTACTACTGTGCATTTTTTGTACGTTTAAGGTATCCTCTTAAAGGTCCTTATAACTATTTCAGGTACAAAATACAAAAACTAATGCCTTTATAGAAGAAAATATTACAGGGAGATAGGTAGTTGCAAATGGTTTGAACAGGTCGAATCATACGATTTCAGGAAATATCAATTTTTAATAACAGCCCATTCATTTACCCAAAAAGAATTTGGGAATACGACTCCATATTTATTAAGTGAAAGCTCAACAATAAAATTATTATTATGGGAGATATACATACACCGAAAAAAAGTAAACTGGGGGGAAATCGAAAACCGGAAGCCGCTGAGACGACAAAGAGAGTTGCCGGTAGTTTCAAGCGAAACCCTAACCTCTCTCTCCGAGATGCCGCAAATAAGCTGGGTGTATCGTCTACATCCGTGCATCGAGCCAAAAAACGAGCCGGACTATCGACTTACAAGAAGGTAGTGACTCCAAATCGCGATGATAAACAAAATACGACGGCCGAAACGCGATACCGGAGGCTGTACACGACGATGCTGACGAAGTTTGACTGCGTGGTAATGGATGACGCAACCTACGTCAAAGCCGACTACCAGCAGCTTCCGGGACAGGAGTTTTATACGGCAAAAGGAAGGGGAAAGGTAGCAGATATTTTCAAGCACATAAAACTGTCAAAGTTCGCAAAGAAATACCTGTGGCTTGAAAAGCAGCATTTTCATAGCTTCCGGGACTGTCAACCAAGAAATTTACGTGAAAGAGTGTTTGATTAAACGTCTGCTGCCTTTCCTGAAGAAACACGGTTGTTCCGTACTGTTTTGGCCGGATTTGGCATCTTGCCATTACGGTAAAAAAGAGAAATACTGGGCTATTGTCAAGCGGAACCTAAAGAAGACCAAAAAACTGCTAAGGACGAGCAGCAGTTCAAGACAAACTGGCTTTCTGCGGCGAAGAAGGTGGACTATGTGACTGTACAAAATCTGATGGCAGGTGTCAAGCGTGAGGCCCGGCAATTCGGATTTGGAAAAGCGAAAGCCTAACTGAATATTTTTCCTGAATTTTATACTAATTGAACTTGAAAAAGAAATTTAATTTGATTTTTTAAATAAACGATTTCACCAATTTACACGCGTTTTCCCTTGACCAAATTTTGACCGTATCACCCTTTATGTGGTCATATGAGTGTAAATCGGGTGAAAGCTATATATGGGAGATATATCTAAATCTGAACCGATTTCAAATTTGGCACACATAGCTACAATGCTAATTCTACTCCCTGTGCAAAATTTCAACTAAATCGGAGCAAAAAATTGGCCTCTGTGGTCATATGAGTGTAAATCCGGCGAGAGCTATATATGGGAGATATATCTAAATTTGAACCGATTTCAACCAAATTGGGCACGTATGCTAATTCTACTCCCTGTGCAAAATTTCAACTAAATCGGAGTAAAAAATTGGCCTCTGTGGTCGTATGAGTGTTAATCGGGCGAAAGCTATATATGTGAGATATATCCAATTCTGAACCGATTTCAACCAAATTTGGCACGCATAGTTACAATGCTAATTCTATTCCCTTGGCCTCTGTGGGCAAATGATTGTAAATCGGGCGAAGGCTATGTATGAGAGCTATATCTAAATCTGAACCGATTTGGCTGATATTTTGCAAGTTTTTCGAGACTCATAAAATATTCGGATGTACGGAATTTTAGGAAGATCGGATGATATACACCCCAATTATGACCAGATCGGTGAAAAATATATATGGCAGCTATATCTAAATCTGAACCGATTTTTTCCAAAATCAATAGGGATCGTCTTTGAGCTGAAACAGGACCCTATACCAAATTTTAGGACAATCGAACTAAAACTGCGAGCTGTACTTTGCACACAAAAATACACCAACAGACAGACGGACGGACAGACAGACAGACAGACAGACGGACATCGCTAAATCGACTCAGAATTTAATTCTAAGCCGATCCGTATACTAAAAGGTTGGTCTATGATTACTCCTTCTTGGCGTTACATACAAATGCACAAACTTATTATACCCTGTACCACAGTAGTGGTGGTGGTTAAAAAAAAAATTAAACCAAAGAAGCAAAATTCGCAATATAAATCTTAGACTATATCTATTTATTTATGGAATATATGCTATATTAAAGAGGATTTAATTTAAAGACGATTTCTTTAAATGAATACTTAATTATTTTTTTAAGAAATTTGTCTTTAATATAGTGTACATTGAGTGTCTAAGCTTTAGCTTACATAATCTTTCATATCACAATAACAGGTTGGCTGCTAAGTCCCCGGTCTAACAAAGAAGAACACATTTTTTTGTCAAAATTCGTTTTTATTATTCAACATAGTTCCCTTCAAGAGCGATACAACGATTATAACGACCTTCCAATTTTTTGATACCATTTTGGTAGTACTCCTTCGGTTTTGCCCCAAAATAGGCCTCAGTTTCGGCGATCACCTCTTCATTGCAGCCAAATTTTTTTCCTGCGAGCATCCTTTTGAGTTCTGAGAACAAGTAAAAGTCGCTGGGGACCAGATCTGGAGAATACGGTGGGTGGGGAAGCACTTCGAAGCCCAATTCATGAATTTTTGCCATCGTTCTCAATGACTTGTGGCACAGTGCTTTGTCTTGGCGGACCAACACTTTTTATTCTTCATATGGGGCCGTTTTGCCGCCATTTCGACCTTCAAACGATCAAATGACGCCATATAATAGTCACTGTTGATGGTTTTCCCTTCTCAATATAATCGATAAAAATTATTCCATGCGTATCCCAAAAAACAGAGGCCATTACTTTGCCAGCGGACTTTTGAGTCTTTCCACGCTTCGGAGACGGTTCACCGGTCGCTGTCCACTCAGCCGACTGTCTATTGGGCTCAGGCGTGTAGTGATGGAGCGATGGAAATCTCGGGTGTATTACGAGATTTTATTTCAACCGTCGAACGGAACGGACGTGTTTTTTAATAGCGGATAAAATCATCGTAATAAGTACCTACTACGAATTTCAAGTGTGGTGGGATATTAGGCCACCATGCAGAGAAATTCAAAGACATCCACTGCGTTGCTAACTTCAGGGCCCAGTGGACGGGTATCGACTGAAGTTATAAATTTGGGCAATGACCAAGAGTTAGGCCCAATTAGTCGACCTGTAGACGGGTCGACAGGTGGCGACAATTTGACAAGTCGGACCTTTTCCAAGGTAACGGCATCAAAAGGAGGTAATCCCTCACGAAAGAGATTCAAAGAACGCAGAAATGCTTTGTTTATCCTAAAGAAATTAGGATCAGTCGACCCAAGCACGTTGTCGGCTAAACAAAGCGATTCCTTAAAATGGGCTCAAGGAATTCTTGAGGCTGGAAAAAGGGAACGATCACCGGATGAGCTGCCATCCTCCAAAAGGGATCAACGATCGTTTGCCTCAGTTGCTAAAGACAGCCTTGTGATGGCTATCATAAATAAAGGAGCATTGGACGGTATGGTTCCAAAGCAAAAATGGGGGGAAATTGAGAATGCTTTGTCTGGCGTCTACTCACAGGTGCTGGAAAAGTTTCCCGGCCCAGATCCTCGACACCAAGAGGCTGGTTGGTATCAAGGACGATTTAAGCTAGTCGCATTTGAGGACCAGAGGTCTATAGAATGTTTTAAAGCTGCTCTGATATTAATTGGTGAAGTTTGGGAAGGAGCTGCTCTAGAGTTAGTCGAGAAGAAAGACATACCGGCTAGACCAAGAGCACATGCGTGGATACCTGCAAACCCTCCTGACCCTGAATCTATTTTAAATAGACTGAAACAATGCAATCCAGATCTTCCAACAGCTGATTGGAAGGTTGGCCGTTTGGATGAAGTGGATGGGCCAAGACGGCATGCAGTGTTTATATTGAACACTCAGTCTTTGCCACATCTAGCAAAGTCCCAGGGCCGTGTATGTTATGGCTTTCATTATATCCAAATGAAGGTGTATAAAAACGATCAGCTAAAGGATTCAGAAATGGACAAGCCTCTGTCTGAATCAGAAGTAAGCGGATCCTCTTGCGAAGTCGAGGGGGATACCAAGACATTTGAAGACATGGTTAGATACCGTATGCGTGAGGAGGCTTCTACTGCCTCAGAACTCACCAAAGTTGAACCTATGGTTATTGCGAGAGTCACCGATATCTCTGAAGAGGACATTCTTGATGACTCGATTGAAGCGGCTGATGTGACGGTTGTTGAAAATCTCGATGGTCCTACGGATCCTCCAGATAAATCTTCTTCATTGTAAGGCTGCATGTGCTGCCTTAAAAGTTCTCCTGATGAAAGGGGACATAGATATAGTTCTTATTCAAGAACCATATGTTTATAAAAACAAAATATGTGAATTAAGTACTCCGGGGTTCAAACTATTGCAGTATACTGGTAATGATGTAAATCGAGCCTGTATAATTGCTAAAAACGAGCTCAATTTGTTTCTGCTTCCTTCAATGTGCAATACAGACACTGTCGTTGCAAGTTTAGAAATAGCCAAATGCAAATATTGGGTATCTTCGGTCTACATGGGACATGACAGGGAGATGCCTCCATATGCCGTTAAGACCTTAGTGGAGGAGTCACTGAAAACAAAGACGAAACTCATTATGGGATGCGATGCGAATGCACATCATAGTGTATGGGGAAGTAGTGATACTAATGCAAGGGGAGAGTCGCTAATAGAGTTTATTTTGCGTACTAATCTGGTAGTTTGCAACAAGGGAGATGTCCCAACCTTTGTCACTAAAAACAGGCAAGAGGTTTTGGACATCACCTTGGCCTCGCAAGAACTGAATGAAATGATATCTGAGTGGCAGGTTTTAAGTGAACACAGCTTCTCAGATCATCGCTACATCAGTTTCAAATTTGATGTTCATATCACCAAGATCATATTTCCGCCAAATGTTAGGAAAGCTGACTGGAATAGGTATAGGGAATCGTTCAATATGATGATACCGGAAATAACAGAGACAAATATGAGAAATGTGCAAGATATCGAACACGCAGTGGAGCGGATTACTAAGGCCTTCAACATCTCACTGAAAGCTGCATGCCCTAGAGGAAAGCCAAGGGGGAAACATCGACCACCATGGTGGTCTACGGAATTAATTAATATGAGGAAATCCTGCAGGAAGCTCTTTAACAAGGCAAAGTCCACCAGAGCCCCTGAGGACTGGAACGCTTACAAGAAGAATCTGAGAGGATACAAGCGAGAACTGAGAAATGCTCAGCATAACTCTTGGAATGCTTACTGCAGCAGTATTGAGAATACGTCCGAGGCTTCCAGACTACGGAAGGTTCTAGCATCCACCAACTCCGCTCCAGGTTTCATTAAAACATCGGAGGGCAATTGGACAACGTCCAGTGAGGAGACGCTGGAGGTACTATTGGACACACATTTTCCTGGAAATCAGACGGTTGAACCATGTACTGGCGGTGCCACAGTTGCTCAGCGGTCGTTTCCTGTCGAGGAAATTGTATCGGAAACTAGAATAAGATGGGCGCTAAATAGCTTTGGACCATTCAAATCCCCTGGACCTGATGGAATTACTCCGGCGGAGTTACAAGCTGTAACTGACAAAATTATCCCCTGGTTGTCGGTGATATATAAAGGATGTATCAACTTATCATATATCCCAGGAAAGTGGAGGGAAACAAAAGTCGTTTTCATACCTAAAGCGGGAAAAGCCTCTCACTCGAGGGCGAAGGATTTCCGACCAATCAGCTTATCCTCATTCCTACTTAAGACTCTGGAGAGGATGATAGATATTTATCTTAGAACTAGTATCGACTCAAGTTTGTTTTCGAAACGACAGCATGCATACTCGAAGGGCAGGTCTACTGAGACCGCACTACATGAACTAGTCAGCTTTATTGAAAGCTCACTATCTGTCAAAGAATACACAATCGTGGCGTTTCTAGACATCGAAGGGGCGTTCAATAATGTCCATCCGAGCTCGATATTAAATGGACTGACAACTCTGAATGTTGATCCATGTATACTCAGGCTGTTAGACGAACTGCTAATGAAGAGACGTATTTCAGCCACACTAGGACAAGCAAACATACAAAAGTATGTGAACAGAGGCACTCCTCAAGGAGGAGTTCTATCACCTCTTCTTTGGAATGTTGCTATAAACGACCTTCTGGTTTCCCTAGAAAAAGAAAGGATACAAGTGGTGGCATACGCAGATGATGTGGCGATAGCAGTCAGGGGAAAATTCCCATCAACAATTAGAGATATTATACAGAGAGCCCTCCGGATGACTGAGAAATGGGCGAAAGATAATGGTCTTGGGGTAAATCCTGCAAAGACAGAAATAGTCATGTACTGCAAAGATCGCAAAACTCCCACGGTTAGGCCCATTTCCTTAGGGGGTATTGAAATTCCCTTTAGGGAGTGTGCAAAATACCTTGGCGTTATTTTGGACAGGAAGCTGAACTTTAAGCTTAATATTGAAGAAAGGGCGAGGAAAGCAACGGTAGCTTTATACTCGTGCAAAAAGGCAATAGGGAAAAAGTGGGGACTAAAACCAAAAATTGTACATTGGCTATACACGGCAGTGGTTAGACCTATAATGCTATATGGTGTTGTAGTCTGGTGGCCGGCACTTCACCAGCCGACAAGTTTAGACAAAGTTCAGCGTATGGCGTGCTTGTGTATCTCAGGTGCATTCAGCAAGACAGGAACAAACTCCCTTAATGTCATACTGAATCTATTGCCTTTAGACATTTTGGCCAAACAGTCAGCTGAAACAACGGCTGTGCGGTTGCGCGAGCTATCGCTGTGGTCGGAAAAAAGTTACGGTCACAGTTCGGTCCTCAAAATAATGCCAGATGTGCCTAACGTAGTGGATTACACTTTGGCGAGCCCACTTTTCGACAAAAAGTTTGAGACTCTAATTCCCAACAGTGAGGCGTGGTGTACACGGACCCCGGGGAATAAAAGATATATAGATTTCTACACTGATGGCTCCAAATTGGATGGCCAAGTGGGTTTCGGAGTATATTCTAAAGATCTGGAACTTCGAATAGCGAAAAGATTACCTGATCACTGTAGTGTTTTTCAGGCTGAAATATTAGCAATAAGAGAGGTGGCGAATTGGCTGAGAAGTAATGTTCCAAAAAATGTGGGCATTAATATATACTCAGACAGTCAACCTGCAATAAAATCCTTGGACTCTGTGTTCCTCAACTCGAAAACGGCCATCGATTGCCGCAAATCTCTCAATGAGATGGCTGAGCAGTACAATATTCACCTAATATGGGTGCCTGGCCATAGGAACATACCGGGGAACTGCGAAGCGGATGAGTTGGCAAGGCTAGGGACTACCTTACATATTCCAGGGGAACTAGAATTTGTTGGTATGCCCCTAGCTACCTGCAAGCTCATGCTGCGTGAGAAGGCTGTTATGATGGCAAATGTTCGATGGGCGAATTGCAAGGGTTGTAACGACACCAAGCAAATATGGCCCCATTTCAACTTAAACCGCACACTAGATATGCTAATGTTCTCGAGACGTCAGATATCACTCCTGATATCTGCTATAACGGGTCGCTGCCTGATAGGAGATTTTGCAAAAACTATTGGCGCGAAGTATAATGACTATTGTATGAGCTGTCATGATGCGGAGGAAAAAGAATCAATTAAACACCTCTTGTGTGAGTGTCCTGCATTTTGTGTAAAGCAAAGAATGTTACGTAAGATTGGAAAAGAGAATTCGAGCGGTGTAAAAGAGACTCAGAATACTGAATATATATATATATATATATATATATATATATATATATATATATATATATATATATATATATATATATATATATATATATATATATATATATATATATATATATATATATATATATATATATATATATATATATATATATATATATATATTCAGTATTCTGAGTCTCTTTTACACCGCTCGAATTCTCTTTTCCAATCTTACGTAACATTCTCAATGTTACTAAAATCCGTAAAGAAAGGTCCACATTTTTGGATCCAAGTAAACTTTGATTTGACCCAGGCAAAAAATGGAAGTTGTTCCACAAACATTTCTTTTAAACCCAGTAAAAAAGCGTCGCCAAAAAAGTAGTCAAAATGATCTTTTTGGATCCGGAAGTAGTGCAAAGTTGACGCAGAAGCGATGAATTTAACACGGGCTTGTCATACGACGGATGTCCACCATTTCAACAGCCGTCGCACTGAATTTGTATCACTTCTTACTCTGTGATTCCAATTCAGTGGTTTGGATGTGAATTAAAAAATGTTGTCATATTTTGACAAATAAATAATTTTTAATTCATTTTTTTTTAATTTTTTTTTAAATTTTTAATACAATCTAACGCTTGTCCGAAAAGTTTAAATTAAAATATTTTGAAAAATTCACAATATTTCTTGAATGGATTTTTAATTTTTTTCGACAAAATTTCAATAATTTGTACCATTTTATTAAAGCTTACTCTGTTTTTAACCTTTTTTAAACAAAAAAATTAAATTTACCCATTAAAAATAAGGAAAAAGCGACTTATAAATAATTGAGTTAAAAGAACTTCCTGTGTAGTTGAAATAACGAACATCTTTGGGAGTACATTTTTTGGAAGTGCTTTTAAAGTTGTGCCACTGGAAGAACTTCCACATTTTTTTGCTGGGAAGTGTATCCCGGAATCCCCCATCGCTGTTTTTCCACTTCCGATGAACTCCTTTTGGACAAGTAATAAAAAGTATGCAGTAAGCTAATTTAAGTAAAAATGTATGTTTTGGACAGTTAAATTAACTTTCACAAAAAAAAAAATAGAACATTAATAAAAAACAAGTATATACGGCCGTAAGTTCGGCCAGGCCGAATCTTATGTACCCTCCACCATGGATTGCGTAGAAACTTCTATGAAAGACTGTAATCCACAATCGAATTACTTGGGTTGTGGTATCTTAAAACTTCTTAACATCGTTTTCTAAATTGTGAGTTAGTCCATACGTGGTATATATTAGACAAAAAGTTATGTATACACACAAAAATTTTTTTTCTTATTCAATCACGAAAATAATTGATCCAATTAATTTTTTAATTGAAATTTTTTCAATCACGGAAATGATAGTATCAATTAAAAAATTAATTGAATGCCAATTAAAAAATTAATTGATCCAATTAAAAAATTAATTGATCCAATTAAAAAATTAATTGATACTATTAATTGTTGTGATTGATTTTTGTTTCAATTAAAAATTTGTTGATTCAATTAAATTTTTAATTGAATATCTTTTCAAACTCAATTAAAATTTTAATTGGAAAATTTTTCGTGAATTTTTTTTCTGTGTAGGTAAGTCTACAAATAATTACGAATCGATATGGACTTTTGCACGGTACGTAGAGAGCCAGAATTGAAATATGGAGGTCGCTTATATCGGAGCTATATGCAATTATGAACTTGATATGGACCAATTTTTGTGTGATTGGGGATCGATTTATCTGAGGGCCATATATAACTATAGACTGATATGGACCTATTTAGGCATGGTTGTTAACGACCATATACTAGCACAATGTACCAAATTTCAACTCACTCGGATGAAATTTGCTCCTCCAAGAGGCTCCAAAACCAAATCTCGGGATCGGTTTATATGAGGCTATGTATGATTATGGACTGATACGGACCAATTTTGGCATGGTTGTTAAATATCATATACTTCCACCACGTACCAAATTTCAAGCAGATCGGATGAATTTTGCTTCTTCAAAAAGGCAACGGAAGTCAAATCTGGGGATCGGTTTATATGAGAGCTATATATAATTATGGACTGATAGGAACCAATTCCTGCATGGTTGTTGGATACCATATGCTAACATCACGTACCAAATTTCAACCGAATGGGAAGAATTTTGCTCTTCCAAGGGGCTCTGGAGGTCAAATCTGGGGATCGGTTTATATGGGGCCTATATATAATTATGGACCGATATCAACCAATTTTTGCATGGGAGTTTGAGGCCATATATTAACACCACGTCCCCAATTTCAACTGCATCAGATGAATTTTGGTCTTCCAAGAGGCTCCGGATGTCAAATCTGGTGATCGGTTTATATGGGGGCTATATATAATTATGGACCGATGTGGACCAGTTTTTGCATGGTTGTTACAGACCGTATACTAACACCATGTACCAAATTTCAGCCGGATCGGATGAAATTTGCTTCTCTTAGAGGCTCCGCAAGCCAAATCGGGGGATCGGTTTATGTGGGGCCTATATATAATTATGGACCGATGTGGACCAATTTTTGCATGGTTGTTAGAGACCATATACTAACACCATGTACAAAATTTCAGCAGGATCGTATGAAATTTGCTTCTCTTAGAGGCTTCGCAAACCAAATTTGGGGGTCCGTTTATATGGGGGCTATACGTAAAAGTGGACCGCTATGGCCCATTTGCAATACCATCCGACCTACTTCAATAACAACTACTTGTGCCAAGTTTCAAGTCGATAGCTTGTTTCGTTCAGAAGTTAGCGTGATTTCAAGAGAAGGACGGACGGACGGACATGCTCAGATCGACACAGAATTTCACCACGACCCAGAATATATACTTTATGGGGTCTTAGAGCAATATTTCGATGTGTTACAAACGGAATGACAAAGTTAATATACCCCCCATCCTATGGTGGAGGGTATAATAATAATAACAAGTATATACGGCCGTAAGTTCGGCCAGCCCGAGGCGTATGTACCCTCCACCATGGATTGCGTAGAAACTTCTTGTAAACACTGCCATCCACAATCGAATTACTTAAGTTGCGGTAACGCTTGCCGATGGCAAGGTATCTTAAAACCTCCTAACACCATCTTCTAAATTGTATGTAAGTCCATACGTGGTATATATTAAAACAAAAAAGATCGATCAAATACGTATGTAATTCAGTTTGACAAAATAGATATAAAATTTTTGACAAACTTTTCTATAGAAAAAAATTTTGACAAAAATTTCTACAGAAATAAAATTTTGGTAGATTATTTTTGGCTCGAATGGCAACCGTGATTATGAACCGATATGGACCATTTTTTGCGTGATTGGAGATCGGCTATATATAACTATAGACCGATATGAACCAATTTTGGTACGGTTGTTAGCGGCCATATACTAACACCACGTTCCAAATTTGAACCGGATCGGATGAATTTTGCTCCTCCAAGAGGCTCCGGAGATCAAATCTGGAGAACGTTTTATATGGAGGCTATATATAATTATGGACAATATGGACCAATTCTGGCACGGTTGTTAAAGATCATATACTAACACCATGTTCCAAATTACAACCGCATTGGATGAAATTTGCTTCTCTTGGAGACTTCGTAAGCCAAATCTGGGGATCGGTTTATATGAGGGCTATATATAATTATGAACCGATGTGGACCAATTTTTGCATGGTTGTTAGAGACCATATACCAACATCATTTACCAAATTTCAGGCGGATCGGATGAAATTTGCTTCTCTTTGAAGCTCCGCAACCCAAATCTGGTGATCGGTTTATATGGGGTAATTTCAGCCGGATCGGATGAAATATGCTTCTGTTAGGGGCTCCACAAGCCAAATCTGAGGGACCCTTTATATGGGGGCTATACGAAAAAGTGGACCGATATGGCCCATTTTCAATACCATCCGACCTAAAGGGTGATTCTTTTGAGGTTAGGATTTTCATGCATTAGTATTTGACAGATCACGTGGGATTTCAGACATGGTGTCAAAGAGAAAGATGCTCAGTATGCTTTGACATTTCATCATGAATAGCCGAACGATCTGCCACAACGTCGAATTTTCAGTGAATGGGCCCTAGAAAAGTTGGTAGAAAATCCGCTTTTTTATCGACAAATTTTGTTCAGCGATGAGGCTCATTTCTGGTTGAATGGCTACGTAAATAAGCAAAATTGCCGCATTTGGAGTGAAGAGCAACCAGAAGCCGTTCAAGAACTGCCCATGCATCCCGAAAAATGCACTGTTTGGTGTGGTTTGTACGCTGGTGGAATCATTGGACCGTATTTTTTCAAAGATGCTGTTGGACGCAACGTTACGGTGAATGGCGATCGCTATCGTTCGATGCTAACAAACTTTTTGTTGCCAAAAATGAAAGAACTGAACTTGGTTGACATGTGGTTTCAACAAGATGGCGCTACATGCCACACAGCTCGCGATTCTATGGCCATTTTGAGGGAAAACTTCGGAGAACAATTCATCTCAAGAAATGGACCGGTAAGTTGGCCACCAAGATCATGCGATTTGACGCCTTTAGACTATTTTTTGTGGGGCTACGTCAAGTCTAAAGTCTACAGAAATAAGCCAGCAACTATTCCAGCTTTGGAAGACAACATTTCCGAAGAAATTCGGGCTATTCCGGCCGAAATGCTCGAAAAAGTTGCCCAAAATTGGACTTTCCGAATGGACCACCTAAGACGCAGCCGCGGTCAACATTTAAATGAAATTATCTTCAAAAAGTAAATGTCATGGACCAATCTAACGTTTCAAATAAAGAACCGATGAGATTTTGCAAATTTTATGCGTTTTTTTTTAAAAAAAAGTTATCAAGCTCTTAACAAATCACCCTTTACTTCAATAACATCTACTTGTGCCAAGTTATAAGTCAATAGCTTGTTTCGTTCGGAAGTTAGCGTGATTTCAACAGACGGACGGACATGCTTAGATCGACTCAGAATTTCACCACGACCCAGAAAATATATACTTTATGGGGTCTTAGAGCAATATTTCGATGTGTTACAAACGGAATGACTAAGTTAATATACCCCCATCCTATGGTGGAGGGTATAAAAAAAATCAGACAAAGTTGAGTTACCTCAAAGAATGGTAGCCTATTATTCCGCATACCACTTATGAATTTTCTGAAAATTTAAAATCTTTTCAGTCGAGTCCACTTTGGTTCATATACGGATAGCTCAATAAATATTTTGATACAATACAAACAGTATAACAGCGATAGCACACCACCCACTCTATTAAACCATAGATGGTATGAACATGAGCGGCAATTCAAGAACGATTGGCTCACGAGACTTTGGGCGCACATCACACGTGCGTATACGGCAATTACGTATTTTTTCACAATTTATTTAGCTAACGAATCTAATAATCAAGCGAGTTCTTGGGAGCGCCCATGAAACCGCAGTCCATAGCCATATTTGCTGTATCTCTCAGGTACGGTGACAGTTCGCACGACTCTCTGTTTAGGTTTTCTGCATATAAATTATGTTTGGTAAACAATCGGCGATAACGTTTATTGAATTTTTAATTAGTCAACGGCAACGAATTTAAAACTCCATTGCTAATGTTGTGAGCGAGCTATAAGCGCGATTTATTCATAAATTAACTCAAATTTTGTATTATTTTTATAGAAATTTGATTGCATTTAAAATAATAAAACACACACACAAATTGTATATGATATGTTTCTTAAAAAGGGCATAGCAAGGTACCATATATAGGGGCTCTAATGTAGTGATAAACACAAAACAAAAAAGTAGAAAATTAGTTTGAAGACAAAGAAGGTCAAAACGACTTTCATAAAAGCTGATTTCACTAACAACAATAGAATTTTTAAAATCTTTTATTTCATTTAATGGCATATCCACGCGCTATTAACTTAAAACCATTTAATCTCGTTTTTGGTTTAACTTTTTTAGTATCCTAAAGAATTTTTTTATTTTATTTTATTTTATTGAACATTTTATTTTATTTTATTGAACATTAATTCCATGATACATTTCATTTTATAGTAAATACCCACGAAGCCTAACAATTGGCTTGTCTGCAGGTTGAAATTCAGGATGTGATGTTACAATCGATTATTTCTAATAATATTTAAGGCTGTAGACTTAAGTTATAAATATATATTTATATTTTTTTTTTCATTTGCATGTCTAATTCAAAAATAGTTTTTTGATAATCTTGTTTCTAGTATACTTATTGTTGATATTTAAAATATTGGTGGGTATCTCATTCAGTGCTTGAGGTAATGCAACCGCTAGTGAGTATTTCCCATAATCATTTTTAAAGCTTGGAACTATATACCGTCCTTGTTGTCTTCTTCGCGTGTTCTGGGGATGATTGATTCGTTTGATCAGAGTTAAGTCTTCGCCGAATTCTTTGATTATTGTTGTTGTGTGAATTCCTTTTATATCTAAAAGTTTATGTTTTTTGTACAGGCTTTCGTTTACGATTGTGTTTCGTGCCGTTTGTATACTGGAGTGTATATTTGTTTTTTCAAAGTTTCTGTTAAGAAGTTTTATTATTCTGTTTTGCGTTGATTGCAATGTTCTGCAAGCGAGAAATACGCCTGTTTTAGTATGAAGTAAGGCGAACAATTGTTGAGATGGTACAGAGCAAACGCAGCTTTTCTTAATTTTTTTTGAACGCTGTTAATGTGTAATTTTCACTTAAAATTGTGATCAAGGGTTACGCCAAGATATTTATATTCTTCCACTAGCTCAAGTTTTGTTGAACATTCATCTACATAACCGTTTGTGGAAAATTCGCATGTTCTATGCAAGCATTCATTCGTGTGGTATATGATAGAAAAATTTGTCTTGGGTATATGTCTTGGCCGTATGTGCATTATTTTAGTTTTCTTTGCATTAATGACAAGACCTTTATCATGACACCATCTGGCTAGTAAGTTCAACTCTGATTGCATAGTTGCCACTGCATTGTCCAGTTGTTTATTTGTTACAACTATTGCCGTGTCATCCGCATAAGAAAAAGAAGTACTTTGCGTTAATATTTCTGTCATTGCGTTGGTGTATAGAATGTATAATAATGGGCCTATTTTAGATCCCTGTGGAACTCCATGCGTTATTACTCTTTTTGTGCTCACCAATCCATCTATTTGCACACAAAAGGTTCTATGATGGAGGTAATTTTTGAACCAATTGAGACATGTACCACGAATACCATAATTTTCCAGCGTGTCCAACAGTTTGGTATGGGGTAGAGTGTCAAATGCCTTGCTAAAGTCTATGAATAATGCTAGACAGTGATCTTTGTTATTTAGACTTTGGTTAATTTTGTTGGAAAATTGCCCAAGTAACTGATTTATGTTTCTTCCCTTTTGAAATCCATATTGATTATTTTTTATTATTTTGTACTTCTCAATAAAACCATTTAATTTTCTCACTACGATTTCTTCCATCACCTTTTCTACGACCGGCAATATCGATATTGGTCTGTAGTTATTGAAATCTAATTTTGATCCATTCTTATAAATTGGTCTAATGATAGATGTTTTGAGTACATCAGGAATTGTTGCTTCAGTTATACTCTTATTAATTAGAGCCGATATCACAGGTGTTAAACTGTCTGCATGTTTTTTAATATCAATGGCTCGTATACCGTCTATACCAGCACTCTTTTTCGTATTCAGTTTTTTTAAATATTGTTGACTTCGACCTGATTAGTCAATTCAAAAAACATTGTATTTGGTACGTTTGGTACTATATTAACGATAGATGTTTTTATCGAACATGTGTGTAAAATATTTTTGGCATTTACTTCAAATTTTTTTGAAAAAGTCTCTGTAATTTCTTCTATAGAGTTGTTAGAAAAGTTCTTTTTTATCGTTTCATCTATATTTTCTGTTTTTCTCCCGATTAAATTATTGACTAATTGCCAAGTATTACGAATATTGTTTTTGTTTTCAATAAAAGCTTTGTAATGATAGGAGTTTTTTGCATACAAGATCTTTTTATTTAATTGGTTGTTGAAGTTCTTATAAATTCGCTCGTTATTTGTATTGTTTTTATTTTTGTACCACTTTTTGTATAATCTATCTCTTATATCACAATATTTTAATAGTTCCTCATTTAGCCACGGATGCGGTTTTCTTTTCCTTAATTTTTTATTTTGATGTGTTGTTGAGTTTTTGTATATATCATTAAATATTTCGCATGAGGTCGAAGATTTCATGTCTTTAAAATTCTTTTCCACAATTTGGTAAACTTTATAATGAAGTTGTTTTATCATTATACTTAAGCTATTCGACTTAAAAGTGGCATCTTTGAATGGAAGAAAATTTTGTTCGACTATCACCTTGGCTTTAATAATTCTGAAAAATTCTTTAAAATTTGTGATAACGTCTTTAAATTGTGTGACTTTTTGTATCTTGACCGTTTAAAAATAGAAGATATTTTTCAACTCTTCATGTTAAAGATTTGTTTGCTTGAAACAAAGCATAATTTGATTACTTGATTCGAGTCTGAGTTAGGAAATCTAAGTTATTGTTAACAATTTTTTAAAAGAAGAAAACAGCTGAAAAAAAAACGAATTTATTTATTTATTTACAATTTTTTTCCTAGAATCAAGTACGCAAAACTCAAATTTAAAAGTGGATTGTGTGTTAAAAGTAGCCTTACTACAATTCTCCGCTTCTTTGGCTCGGAATCGATGCCAAAATCATTAGTGTAAAGACAAAATCTTTGGAACCTGGAATTCGGTTTTTTTCAGTGTACTCAGCGTAATAAAAATGAATGGGTTAAAATATGAAATATTATATTGAATTTTCCCATATCAGGCGTACATACATATGGGAGCTACATCTAATTCTTAACCGATTTAACAATCGTGGCGTTTCTAAACATCGAAGGGGCGTTCAATAATGTCCATCCGAGCTCGATATTAAATGGACTGACAACTCTGAATGTTGATCCAGGTATACTTAAGCTGTTAGACGAACTTCTAATAAAGAGACGTATTTCAGCCACACTAGGGCAAGCAAACATACAAAGGTATGTGAACAGAGGCACTCCCCAAGGAGGAGTTCTATTACCTCTTCTTCGGAATGTTACTATAAACAACCTTCTGGTTTCCCTAGGAAAAGAAAGGATAAAAGTGGTGGCATACGCAGATGATGTGGCGCTAGCAGTCAGGGGAAAATTCCCATCCACAATCAGAGATATTATACAGAGAGCTCTCCGGATGACTGAGAAATGGGCGAAAGATAATGGTCTTGGTGTAAATCCAGCAAAGACAGAACTAGTCATGTACTGCAAAGATCGGAAAACTCCCACGGTTAGGCCCATTTCCTTAGGGGGTACTGAAATTCCCTTTGGCGAGTGTGCAAAATACCTTGGCGTTATTTTGGACAGGAAGCTGAATTTTAGGCTTAATATTGAAGAGAGGGCGAGAAAAGCCACGGTAGCTTTGTACTCGTGCAAAAAGACAATAGGGAAAAAGTGGGGACTAAGACCAAAAATTGTGCATTGGCAGTAGTTAGACCTATAATGCTATATGGTGTTGTAGTCTGGTGGCCGGCACTTCAGAAACCGACATGTTTAGATAAAGTTCAGCGTATGGCGAGCTGATGTATCTCAGGCGCATTTAGTAAGACAGGAACAGACTCCCTTAATGTCATGCTACATCTATTGCCTTTAGACATTTTGGCCAAACAGTCAGCTGCAACAACGGAAAAAATGTACGGTCATAGTTCGGTCCTCAAAGTAATGCCAGATGTGCCTAACGTAGTGGATTACACCCTGGCAAAACCACTTTTCGACAAAAAGTTTGAAACTATAATTCCCAACAGTGAGGCGTGGTGTACACAGACCCCGGGGAATAAAAGATATATAGATTTCTATACTGATGGCTCCAAATTGAATGGACAAGTGGTATATATATTCTAAAGATCTGGAAATTCGAATAGCGAAAAGATTACCTAATCACTGTAGTGTTTTTCAGGCTGAAATATTGGCAATAAGAGAGGTGGTGAATTGGATGAGAAGTAATGTTCCAACAAATATTGGCATTAATATATACTCAGACAGTCAACCTGCAATAAAATCCTTGGACTCTGTGTTCCTTAACTCGAAAACGGCCATAGACTGCCGTACAATATTCACCTAATATGGGTGCCTGGCCATAGGAACATACCGGGGAATTGCGAAGCAGATGTGTTAGCAAGGCTAGGAACTACCTTACATATTCCAGGGGAACTAGAATCTGTTGGTATGCCTCTGGCCACCTGCAAGCTCTTACTGCGTGAGAAGGCTGTTATGATGGCCAATATTCGATGGGAAAATTGCAAGGGTTGTAAAGACACCAAGCAAATATGGCCCCATTTAAACTTAAACCGCACACTAAATATGCTAGTGTTCTCAAGGCGTCAGATAGCACTCCTGATATCTGCTATAACGGGTCGCTGCCTGATAGGCGAATTTGCAAAAACTATAGGTGCAAAGTATAATGACTATTGTATAAGCTGTCATGATGTGGAGGAAAAGGAATCAATTAAACACCTCTTGTGTGAGTGTCCTGCTTTTTGTGTAAGGCGTAAGTGAATTTTAGGAGCATATAGCTTTAGATTACTGGCTGACCTGGAAAACGTTAACTTTAGCAGTTTGTTAATGTTTTTGGAGAAATCTGGTTGGTTCCACAAAAGTAAATAATAGAGAAGGTTCAGTGGTTAAGACTAGAAGTGCCTATATGTAATAGGTACTTTTAGTTAAATGTGGTATCACATTGGACTGAATAGTCTAAGTGAGCCTAAAATTTAATAGGGCTGCCACTTTAACCTAACCTTAACCTAACCTAACCGATTTGAACCAAATTTGGCACACATTGCCAAAATATTAATTTTTCTCTCAGTGCAAAATGTCAAGTAACTCGGAATGCAACTTTGGCCTCCGGTGGTCATACCAATCTAAATCGGGCGAGCAATATCTAGATCTAAACCGATTTGGCTGATATTTTGCAAGTTTTATAGGACTCACAAAACATTCGCATGTACGAAATTTGAAAATCTTTTCATTAACACGTCAATTAAGTCCAAATCGGTGATAAATATATAGACAGATATATCTAACTATGAATAGATTTCCTACGATCCTACGATGGGGACGATCCGTTGCACACAAAAATGAATCGACTCGGAATTTAATTCTAAGACGATTATCTTTCATGTTAGCCTGGTACTGAAAAAGGCAATTAACGTCCATATGCATGATATTTAATTTTACAATTATTATTCGAGCTTTTATGGACAAATTAGATCAAGGAACTTGATTAATAGAGTCATTGAAAAGAAAACGCCAGATACAAATCTATACACGCCTAGACTGTACTTGTTTCCGTTCGGGCGAATGGACCTTTCTCAGCCTGGGATATAAGACGATCCGTATACTAAACGATGGGTTTCAGATTCCAAGCAAAACAAAAAAAACGTCGCCAAAAAAGTAGTGAAAATGTTCTTTTTGGATCCGGTAGCGTTGCAAAATTGGCGCAGAAGCGATGAATTTAACATGGGCTTGTCATAGGACGGATGTCCACTAGTTCAACACTCAATGCACTGAATTTGCATCACTTCTTAAGGTGTAATCCGAATTCAGTGTTTTGGATGTGAATTAAAAAATTTTGCGATATTTTGCCAAAAAATATATTTTTAAAAATTTTTATAATATTTAATGTAAGTTTTCTAGAATGGACTTAGCACTTTTATCGAGAAAATTTGGGCTTGTCATAGGACGGAAGTCCTCCATTTCAACAGCCGTTGCATGTTTTGGATGTACATTACAAAATTCTGTGATATTTTGTCAAATAAATATATTTTATAATTTGTTTTTATAATTTTTAATGGATTCTAACGCCCAAACGCCCAAAAATGTAAAACTTTTTTAAATTGGATTTATCATTTTTTTCGACAAAATTTAAATGATTTGTACCATTTTATGAATTCTTACTCTGTTTTTAACCTATTTGAAACAAAAAAATTTAAAATACCCATTAAAAGTATGAAAAAATCAAAATCAATCAAAAAATTGAATTAAAAGAACTTCCTGGGTAGTTGAAATAAAGAACATCATTGGGAGTGCATCTTCTGGAAGTGCTTTGCCTTTGGAAGAACTTCCAAATTTTTTTGCTGGGTTGTGTATTTACACTGAAAAAAGGCATGTCCGGTTTTCGCCTTTCCTCTAATGATTTTGGTATTGATTCCGAGCCAAAGAGGCGGAGAATTCAAGTAAGGATACTTTCAAGACACAATTCTCTTTTAAATTTGGGTTTTGTGTACTTCATTCCAGGAAGCAAATTTAAATTTTTCGTTTTTTTCAGATTTTTTCTTCATATTCTGTCAAAATCCTTTAAAAAACAAGTTAACGACAACCTTAATTTCCAAATTCCAACTCGACTTCCAGTATAAATTATACTATGTTTCAAGTAAAAAAAACATCTTTAAAATAAAGTATTGAAAAACACTTTCTTTCCTTTGTAGTCAAGATGCAAAAAGACAACAAATTTAAAGACAATTTCATAACCCATAGTTGACTTAACCCCCAAAATTTTTTCTTTCATGTTATGTTACACATTTCTAAGTCAGATCAATTATAAAGACAGTACGACTTCATTGAAAAGTTTCTCGACGTTTGGACAAGGAAAAAAACCTTATATTAGATAAATGCAGCGTTGCTAGAATTGTTTCACCAAAAACCGCTAGATTTGCCCAAAAAAATAGCTAAAAAAAAGCTTGAAAAGAGCTAATTTTTATACCCCCACCATAGGATGGGGGTATATTAACTTTGTCATTCCGGTTGTAACATATCGAAATATTGCTCGAATATTAAGTATATATTCTGGGTCGTGGTGAAATTCTGAGTCGATCTGAGCATGTCCGTCCGTCCGTCTGTTGAAATCAAGCTAACTTCCGAACGAAACAAGCTATCGACTTGAAACTTGGCACAAGTAGTTGTTATTGATGTAGGTCGAAAGGTATTGCAAATGGGCCATATCGGCCCACTTTTACGTATAGCCCCCATATAAACGGACCCCCAAATTTAGCTTGCGGATCCTCTAAGAGAAGCCAATTTCATCCGATCCGGCTGAAATTTGGTACGTGCTGTTGGTATATGGTCTCTAACAACCGTGCAAAAAGTGGTCGACATCGGTTCATAATTATATATAGCCCCCATATAAACCGATCCCCCGAAGCTTGCGATTGCTCTAAGAGAAGCAAATTTCATCCGATCGGGCTAAAGTTTGGTAAATGGTGTTAGTATATGGTCTCTAACAACCATGCAAAAATTGGTCCATATCGGTCTATAATTACATATAGCCCCCATATAAACCGATCCTCCGATTTGGCTTGCGGAGCCTCTAAAAGAACCAAATTTCATCCGATCCAGCTGAAATTTGGTACATGGTGTTAGTACATGGTCTCTAACAACCATGCAAAAATTGGTCCACATCGGTCCATAATTATATAAAGCCCCCATATAAACCGATCCCCCGATTTGGCTTGCGGGACCTCTAAGAGAAGCAAATTTCATCCGATCCGGCTGAAATTTGGTACATTGTATTGGTATATGTTCTCTAATGACCATGCAAAAATTGGTCCAAATCGGTCCATAATTGTATATAGCCCCCATATAAACCGATTCCCCGATTTGGCTTGCGGAGCCTCTTAGAAACGAACATTTCATCCGATCCGGTTGAAATTTGGTACATGGTGTTGGTATATGTTCTCTAATGACCATGCAAAAATTGGTCCACATTGCTCCATAATTATATAGCCCCCATATAAATCGATTCCTAGATTTGTCCTCCGGAGCCTCTTGGAGGAGCAAAATTCATCCGATCCGGTTGAAATTTGGAACATGGTGTTAAAATGTCGTCTCTAACAAACACGCAAGAATTGGTCCATATCGGTCCATAATTATATATAGACCCATATAAACCGTTCCCCAGATTTGATCTCCGGAGCCTCTTGGAGGAGCAAAATTCATCCGATCCGGTTGAAATTTGCAACGTGGTGTTAGTATAAGGCCGCTAATATCCATGCCAAAATTGGTCCATATCGGTCTATAGTTATATATAGCCGATCCCCAATCACACAACAATTAGTCCATATCGGTTCATATTCATGGTTGCCACTCGAGCCAAAAATAATCTACCAAAATTTTATTTTTATGGAAAACATTGTCAAAATGTTATTTCTATAGAAAATTTTTCAAAATTTTATTTCTATAGAAAATTTTGTAAAAATTTTATTTCTGTAGAAAATTTTGTCAAAATTTTATTTCTATAGAAAATTTTGTCAAAATTTTATTTCTATAGAAAATTTTGTCAAAATTTTATTTCTATAGAAATTTTTTTCCAAATTTCATTTCTATAGAAAATTTTTTTCAAATTTTATTTCTATAGAACATTTTTTCCAAATTTTACTTCTATAGAAAATGTTGTCAAAATTTTATTTCTATACAAACTTTAAACTTAATTATATACGTATTTAATCGGCCTTTTTTAGTTTAATATATACTATGTATGTACTACCTTGTAATTTAGAAGACGGTGTTAGGAAGTTTTAAGATACCTTGCCATCGGCAAGTGTTACCGCAACCCAAGTAATTCGATTGTGGATGACAGTCTTCAGTAGAAGTTGCTACGCAATCCATGGTGGAGGGTACATAAGCTTCGGCCTGGCCGAACTTACGGCCGTACATACTTGTTTTAAGTACCCAGGAAGTTCTTTTAATTAAATTTTTTATAACTTGGTTTTTTCATACTTTTAATGGATAATTTAATTTTTTTTATTTCAAATAGGTTAAAAACAGAGTAAGAAGTCATGAAATGGTACAAATCATTTAAATTTTGTCGACAAAAATGCAAAATCCAATCTAAAAAAATTTTGAATTTTTGAAAATATTTGAGGTGAAACGTTTCCGACAAGCGTTAGAATCCATTAAAAATGATAAAAATGATAAAAATTATTTATTTGACAAAATATCACAGAATTTTTTAATTTACGCCCAAAGCATTGAATTCGGCTCACACCTAAAGAAGTGATGCAAATTCAGTGCAGCGGCTGTTGAAATGGAGGACTTCCATCCTATGACAAGCCCATATTAAATTCATCGCTTCTGCGTTAATTTTGCCCCACTTCCGGATCCAAAAAGAACATTTTCATTACTTTTTTGGCTACGCTTTTTTTTGCTGGGACATTGTAGAAAATTGGCTATAAAAAATAAACTAATAATTGTGTAAAATGGAAAATAGTACTACTAAAAATTTCAAAAATTTCAGTGGGCGGATCGATCTGAAAATTTCTATGAGCTCTTCTGACGTTATGTACCACATGTGTTCCAAATTTTAAACCGATAAGTGCATTTTTGTAGTTTTTGCCTCAAAACCCGATCGTTGGTTTACCTTCCCAGCAAAAAAAGCGTCGCCAAAAAAGTAGTGAAAATGTTCTTTTTGGATGCGGAAGTGGTGCCAAATTGACGCAGAAGCGATGAATTTAATATGGGCTTGTCATACACTGAAAAAAAGCATACCCGGTTCCAAAGATTTTGTCTTTACTTTAAAAATTTTGGTATTGATTCCGAGCCAAAGAAGCGGAGAATACAAGTAAGGATACTTTTAAGACACAATTATCTTTTAAATGTGAGTTTGTGTACTTGCTTCTAGGAAGCAAATTTTAATTTTTCAATTTTTCAGCTTTTTTTCTTCATATGCTATCAAAGTCCTCTAAAAACGAGTTAACGACAACTTTATTTTCCAAATTAAGACTTGACTTCCAGTAGAAATTATGCTAAGTTTCTAGTAAAAAACGTCTTTAAAATAAAGTTTTGAAAAGCATGTCCTATATTTGAACGATTTTTTGCTTTGTAGTCAAGATGCAAAAAGACAACAAATTTAAAGACAATTTCAATACATTTAAAGAACTTTTCTGAATTATTAAAGTCAAGTTGACCTTAGCACAAACATTTTTTCTATCATGTTATGATACCCATTTTTAAGTCAAATCGCTTAATTATAAGGACAATACGACTTCATTGAAAAGTTTATCGACTTTTGGACAAGGGAAAAAAAAACTATTAGAGAAATGCGTCTTCTATGGTAAGCAAAATTTTCATTTGTATTTTAAAGACATGAAATCTTTGACCTCACGACAATATTTGTTTCAGTGTAGGACGGATGTCCACCATTTCAACAGACGCTGCACTGAATTTGCATCACTTCTTAAGGTGTGAAGCGAATTCAGTGTTTTGGATGTGAATTGAGAAATTTTGTGATATTTTGACAAATAAATCATTTTTAAAAATTTGTATGATTTTTAATGCATTATAACGCTTGTCTGGAACTTTTGTGATCAAATATTTTCAAAAATTCGAAATTTTTCTACAAAGGATTTAGCATTTTTTCTGCTAAATTTATATAATTTGTACCATTTTATTAATTCATAATCTGTTTTTAACCTATTTGAAAAAAAAAAATCCCATTAAAAATATGAAAAAAGCGAGTTATAAAGAAATTGACTCAAATGAACTTCCTGTGTAGTTAAAATAAAGAACATCTTTGGAAGAGCATTTTTGGAAGTTCTTTTAAAGTTGTGCCTTGAGAAGAAAAAAATCGTCTATGTAACATATAATGCCAAGATATTCTGCTTCAAGCACATATATTTTCAGAACTTGTTCAAACAAAAAATTGTTTGTACTATGCAAACATATAATGCTTCACCCCAAATATATCTTTTTAACGCCCATTTCTGTTCTAAACATCTGTTTGTCTGCGGCAAATTGTCTGATAAGCAAATAGTCGATAAGCAATCATGAACGTTTTTTTCAGCAACCTAAACTTATATTCGTTGCAGTTTAACATATCTTTACATGTCTCACGTTGTCTATCTCCGTCGCCTCCTTTATCTTTTCCTCTATTCTCTCTCACTGACGTTTCTAAACATATATACAGTTTATAGGAAATTTCTAAATTAATATATGTTTGCATCCAGGGACATTTTATTTAAGAAAATGCAGTCAAAAATGTTCACACTCGAAAAAATAAATGCTGTTTGTTATTAAAAAATAATAATCACATTTTAAGGACAGAATATATTTTTCCAATTTAAAGTTCTTTGGGGGGTTTCTATCACGGTGTTTCAATTAAAATTGAATATTGCTATGCCGAAAGCCATCTTCTTTTGTATTGTAGTTTGAAACTTGCGTTAGCACATTTGATGATTTTATATGCCTAGTGGCTTATGTCAATCAATGTGTGATAGTTGGAAACAAAAGGTATCATTTGTTTCAATCAGTTCAAGTCTGGAGATGGCGTTTCTTTAGTTTCTTGTTTAGGGGGGTTTGTTTTGAGAACGAAAGCTTTCATTTCAAGATGTCACAGATCATTTGGAAGATTTTCGAATTTGCCATTGGGGCCATTGGTCAGTTTGTAGTGGCTTCTCGTGTTGATGATTTTTCGAAAAACAATAGCAAAAATCAACCTCATAATAAACCCACAAAAACAAGCAGAAAATATAGACAGGGATGACATATACGAAAATAAAGAGCTGAACAATTTTTGAGAAATTTTAAATAGTCATCAATAAAAAACAAAAAATCCTACACCCTCAAAAAAATCGCTTATCTAACATATGTTCCAAACATATTTTGCAGGAAGCACATATATTATTGGATACTGCCGAAACATTAATATGTTTGTTTTATGTGAGCATATTATATGTTTGGAAGCATTCTGAATCCAAAAATAGTATATGCTTGGAAGAATTCCTCAAAGAAGATTGTGCTCATTTCCTCAGATAATTTTCACTTCCACGAAATTTTTGAGTTCTTCGCATCTTTTTCTGTAATACAAATATGCTGTTTTTTTTTCAAATGTCTATTCTCTTGGTTCCGAATGTCTATTCTCTTTATTCCGAGTACTCATTCTAATATTCAAATTAAATAATATTTAGACTTAAGCATACTACATTTTTGGCCTTATCATGAAACAGTTTTCCAAAACTACATACAAGCGGTTTCACAGAAATTGCTCTCATTTCATTCTCGCTGTGTTATGTTGATATCTTTTTATTCAACCCTCCCTCTCTCTCTGTTGCTCTCTGAATAAAGTATCACAACATATATATGTTTACTCGAAATTTGTAAATTTATATATGTATACATTCACACATATTATTTTTATGAAACATTCATGCCCCAAACATAATATATTCTAACATATTAACATATGTGTCCCAAACATTTTGTGTTAGTTTAGGGACATTACATGTTTGCACTTAAATATATTGTGTTTAAAAATTGTGCCCGAAACACATTTTGTTTATATCGGAACATATGAAAAACATATTTTTCTAACAGTGTATTACGGCAGTTATCCAATTTAATTTTTCCAGATGAGAAGCCATTCCGAATTGAGCGGCTGAAAATTTACGCCTTGGCCACCAGAATTCAAACGCCGCCGATGGTTATAGCATAGGCCACCATAATGTCCGATGGTCGCTCCCCGCACGTATTTACCGATCGTGGGGACGTTCCAAAATGCCTGAGCACCATCGCGATCACGCGTCAACTAAGAATGACTTAAAAAGGAGATTCCTCGCTTGATTTCTACTCCACAATATCTACTTCGCAACGAAATTTTTTCAGATTAGGCTGAAATTTGATATAGGCTTTCTAAAGTCTACACCCAAAAAAAAGTGAACCCACCGTGGAAGAAAATGTAGGTTTATTTTAGAAAATTTTAGCTAAAATAGTTTTCTAATTGCAACATGTTACAAATAAGTTAATAAGTTTTGTCAAATTGAAGAAAATTTATTAAATATAATTAATTTGTTCTCTTGATTAAGAAAATTTCATATGTTGAAAGAAAAAATTGGATTTAAAACTTGTTAAAATGTCTTTAGCGCTATACGAAGTTCTGGGTGTATGCAAAAAATGGTTCATATCGGTCAATAACTACACACAAAAAAATAACTGCAAATAAATATTAACAACTTTATTTGTATGTAAAATCTGCTGATGCTCAACAAATTTGTCTATTGAATATGAGGCATTTGTTGTTGAAATGTGTTTGTAGATGCTTGACAGAGGAAATAATAGAAATATTGTGAATTTTCAACAAATTATTTTGTTGCGAAAATAGTTGACTGCTTTCGATATGAAAACAAAAACACAAGACTGGTTACGCGCACATCGCTGAGAATATGTACGAAAGCTAAAAGAAGTATGCGAAGAATACCGTTAGAACAAAATGAGTATGAGCACATGCACGTGTATGATAGCAAACAAAGAGCTCACTCATCAGAGAATACAGAAAAGCATTTATAAATATCTGTGAAAAATTTATATTTTTCAGTTTCATAGTTTCTTAAATGTGTTTGTTGTATGAGATAATTGAGAAACCCATATTAATATCGGGATTAGAGTTATTACAATTCTAATTAACTAGAATGTTTAGCACTGGGCAAGAAGTTGTCAAAATGTTTGCTAGACCCTGGACTAATACTCAAATTTAAAATCCTCATACATTTACAAAAGTGAGTATAGGATTTTCGACATAAAAATGTTACAAGTTCCCCATCCAAAAATAACATTTTGGGCACATTTCTTCTCAGTGTGTACTTAACAAAATATATCCAAAATTGTTCCGGCAATTTTGGTACAATTCATAGCATAATTCGGTCAATTTTAATTTCAATTTAATTTTTTGTCAATACACCAATAAATTAGTTACAGGTCATTGATAGACTCCAACAAACCACATACAAATTTTTTCGTCCAAATTCAAAAATATTTGTTGAGGATTAAACTAACGTTCAACAACAAATATTTTGTACTCAACAAATTACTTACAAATTATGTTATTGAGAACACAGATTATTTGTTGCCTTCTGATGGTAACGATTGCTAACAACTTTTTTGTAATAATGGTTATTAAAAGTACAAATTAGTTTGTTGCAGGAAAATTAACAAATTTTGTTATTGGTTTTCCAACAAAAGTTATTGGTTCTCAAACTTATTTTTATCTGTGTATATATAGCCCCCGAAAAGCCGATCCAAGATTTGAACTCCGCAGACTCTTGGAGAAGTAAATTTCATCCGATCTGTTTGAAATTTGGCGCGTGATATTGGTATATGCTCTCTAACCACCTGGCAAAAATTGTTCATATCGGCCCATAATTTTTCATAGCCCCCATATAAGCTGATCCCCAGATTTGACTTACGAAGCTTCTTGGAGGAACAACTTATCATTAATTCAAACCAGCGTTACCAATTTAGCTATTTTCCCGCTAGATTTGGCTTTTTTTGAAGTCGGGAAAAAATACATTTAGCTCTTAACTTTTTTCTGGCTTTTTCATGACCGTTTTAGCTATTTTTAGCTTACTTATTTTCGACATCTTTCTAATGTTTTCGTGATCATTTTTTTGCAGCGAAAAGAATTTTATAAAAACATTGACCAGGTACACACGATTTTCATTTTGCGCATCAGTCGTGTTTGATTGTTTCTTGGAATGAACGGAGAATACGGAATTACTGTGTTTTGTGTTAATTTATTTCTTCAGAAGTGCCACGTGGTTTTATGTAAACACATAAAGGGAAGTGTAATTAAAAAATGTACCTGTGTTTTGTTCTGCATTTTGATATATGGTATAATTTTTTATACCCTGCGCCACTCTGTGGAACAGGGTATTATAAGTTAGTGCATATGTTTGTAACACCCAGAAGGAGACGAGACAGACACATGGTGTCTTTGGCAACAATGCTCAGGGTGGGTCCCTGAGTCGATATAACCATGTCCGTCTGTCCGTCCGTCCGTCTGTCTGTGAACACATTTTTGTGATCAAAGTCTAGGTCGCAATTTAAGCCCAATCGCCTTCAAATTTGGCACATGTTCCTAATTTGGGTCAGAATAGAACCCTATTGATTTTGGAATAAATCGGTTCAGATTTAGATATAGCTCCCATATATATCTTTCGCCCGATATTCACTAATATGGACCACGCAGCCAGAGTTTTATACCGATTTGCTTGAAATTTTGTACAAACATAACACTTAGTCTTGTAGTCAAGTGTGCAAAATTTTATTGAAATCGGTTCAGATTTAGATATAGCACCTATATATATATTTCGCCCGATATGGACTTATATGGCCCCAGAAGCCAGATTTTTGGCCGTATTTGGTTGAAATTTTGCACTAGGAGTACAATTAGTAGTATAGTCAAGTGTGCAAAATTTGATTGAAATCGGTGCAGATTTAGATAAAGCTCCCATATATATCTTTCGCCCGATATGGACTAATATGGTCCTAAAAGCCAGAGTTTTGGCCCAATTTGGTTGAAATTTTGCACAGGGAGTAAATTTAGCATTGCAGCTATGCGTGCCAAATTTGGTTGAAATCGATTCAGATTTAGATATAGCTCCCATATATATCTTTCGCCCGATATGCACTTATATGGACCCAGAAGCCAGAGTTTTATCCCGATTAGCTTGAAATTTTGCACAAGTAGTACAATTGGTAGTATAGTCATGTGTGCCAAATTTGATTGAAATCGGTTCAGATTTAGATATAGCTTCCATATATTTTTTTCACCCGATAAGGACTTATATGGCCCCAGAAGCCAGAGTTGTGGCCCATTTGGTTGAAATTTTGCACTAGGAGTACAATTAGTAATATAGTCATGTGTGCCAAATTTGATTGAAATCGGTTCAGATTTAGATATATCTCCCATATATATCGTTCGCCCGATATGCACTCATATGACCACTGTGGCCAATCTTTTACACCGATTTAATTGAAATTTTGCACAGGAAGTAGAATTAGCATTGTAGATATGCGTGCCAAATTTGGTTGAAATCGGTTCAGATTTAGATATATCTCCCATAAATAGTTTCGCCCGATTTACACTCATATGACCACAGAGGCCAATTTTTAACTCCGATGTAGTTGAAATTTTGCACAGGAAGTAAAATTAGCATTGTAGCTATGCGTGCCAAATTTGGTTGAAATCGGTTCAGACTTAGATATAGATCCCATATATATGTTTTTCAGATTTCGACAAAAATGGTCAAAATACTAACATTTTCCTTGTAAAATCGCAACTGCTTAATCGAAAAGTTGTGAAAATTACTCTAATTTTCCTAAGCTTCTAATACATATATATCGAGCGAAAAATCATAAAAAAACTTTTGCGAAGTTTCCTTAAAATTGCTTCAGATTTAAATGTTTGCATTAGCCGACTTAAATTTTGCGTCTATAGATTTTGTAGAAGTCCATCAAATTCTGTCCAGATCGAGTGATATATAAATGTATGTATTTGGGACAAACCTTTATATATAGCCCCCAACACATTTGACGGACGTGATATGGTATCGAAAATTTAGATCTACAAAGTGGTGCAGGGTATAATATAGTCGGCCCCGCCCGACTTTAGACTTTCCTTATTTGTTTTATTTGCAGTTGTCTGCGTCGGTACATTTGATATGCACGAAGTAAATATGGAATGATTACTTATTGTTTGAAATTAAACCAAAATATAGTGTGTACAAAATATGTGATGTTTGTTTGCACGACATTATAAATGCAAATAAACAATGATTTAATAAAGTTAATTTTGTGTTTTCTTTTCTCAAGTGGCGTCTTTTTTTCAACGACAAAAAAAGTTTTTTAGGTTGTGACCATGTTTTTTAACTGAAAGAAAACCATTTTGACGAATACCATAACATTTTAGATCGTGACCATTGTCTATGGTGGCTATACGTAAAAGATATGGCCCATTTGCAATACCGTCCGACCTACATCAATAACAACTACTTATGCCAAGTTTCATGTCGATAGCTTGTTTCGTTCGGAAGTTTGTGTGATTTCAACAGATGGACGGACGGATATGCTTAGATCGACTCAGAATTTCACCACGACCCAGAATATATATACTTTAGGGGGTCTTAGAGAAATATTTCGATGTGTTACAAACGGAGGGACAAAGTTAGTATACCCCCCCATCCTATGGTGGAGGGTATAACAATATCGTATTGATAGGATCAAAACATTATTAGGCGCGCGGTAAAAACAAATCTGCTATTTATTAATGGAATGGAATTACATTTACGAAAATTGGACAACAATAGGTTTGTTTGGGTAATTTTCCAATAAAAGTTATTCAGTATAATCTTGAACGACAGTAAGAATGGGTTTTACTCGCATGGGTAAAATTTTGCAAAAATGTACACGTTCACGAATTTATCATTAATTCAGCGGATTTAGGCCAATTAAAACGATACATATTGATATTCTCTAATGATATGACTTAGATATTGTTGCAGTCTCACAGAAGTAGAATTAAAATGAATACAATTTAATTAATATGCATTTTAAGTAAAATGAAGCTTTAAAGTTTGTTAAATTTCAATGAAAAATGTGACTTTTGATACAAAAAAATTTAGCTTTTTTTCTAGCTATTTCTTTTAGCTTTTTTTGGGCAAATCTAGCGGTTTTTGGAGAAAATTCTGGCAACGCTGATTCAAACAATATTCACACACATAATTGAATAGAATTGATTACATTTTTAATTGGATCTATTAATTTCGTAATTTAAGAAGCTAAAAAATATTTTTTCTGTTTAGAATCTGATGATAAATCTTTCAATAGAGTTTGGTTCAAGAACTCCGGCTAGCTCTTAGGGATCTCAATTTACTCACCCTACTACATCTTATTGGGCATCCCTAATCTCTCACAATATCCAATCATCTTAACGACATCATCTTTTACCGATTCTTCTTTGGAACTCTGTTTGTTTACATGGAAGGGAGTAAAAAAAATACATCATGTTCAATAACATCATTTATCATTGGTTAACATCTCTTCTGGTGGTTGGTGGCATGGCGTGGCAATGACAATTTATGGTTATGGGCCAAACGATAGTGGAGCTGCTGCTGATGATGATGATGCTGCTGCTAGCTATGAAGTAGTAGCACAAGCTACAGAACGCAACGCACCCACCACCATCACCGAAGAAAGAGTTTCCAAGATATTTCCAAGTTAGGTGATCAATTCAAAAGATTCCCTAACCACAGGGGTTGCTTGGGCCATCGAGATCGTTTTGGTTGATATTCTCACTTCGAAACAGTTTTTATTCCATGAATTTGAAAATTTTGTTTTTTTTTATGGACGAGTATTGTCACACTTTACCTAAGATTGAGTAATTTTTTTTTTGAAGCCACACAAGACCCATTGCTATAGCCATATTGCTCAACAGCGATCTTTTGTCAAATCAAAACTTAATCACTAAAAAATTGAGGATCATTGCACAAGGGAAAAAACAATTGACGATCGTCAACGATTGGGAAGATTGAGTTGATTGACAGATTGTTTATCGACATATTCTGAAATAGCCAAATATCATACTTTGATACGAATTCCTGCGAAAGAAACGAAAAAATCCGCAGTTCTTATTATACCCTCCATCATAGGATGGGGGTATATTAACTTTGTCATTCCGTTTGCAACACATCGAAATATTGCTCTAAGACCCCATAAAGTATATATATTCTGGGTCGTGGTGAAATTCTGAGTCGATCTAAGCATGTCCGTCCGTCCGTCTGTTGAAATCACGCTAACTTCCGAACGAAACAAATCGATCTAGGTCGGATGGTATTGAAAATGGGCCATATCGGTCCACTTTTACGTATAGCCCCCATATATAGGGACCCTCAGATTTGGCTTGTGGAGCCTCTAATAGAAGCATATTTCATCCGATTCGGCTAAAATTTGGTATATGGTGTTGGTATATGGTCTCTAACAACCACGCAAAAATTGGTCCACATCGGTCCATAATTATATATAGCCCCCATATAAACCGATCCCCAGATTTGGCTTGTGGAGCCTCTAATAGAAGCATATTTCATCCGATCCGGCTGAAATTTGGTATATGGTGTTGGTATATGGTCTCTAACAACCATGCAAAAATTGGTTCACATCGGTCCATAATTATATATAGCCCCCATATAAACCGATCCCCAGATTTGGCTTTCAGAGCCTCTAAGAGAAGCAAATTTCATCCGATCCGGCTGAAATTTGGTACATGATGTTGGTATATAGTCTCTAACAACCATGCAAAAATTGGTTCACATCGGTCTATAATTATATATAGACCCCATATAAACCGATCCCCAGATTTGGCTTGTGGAGCCACAAAAAGAAGCAAATTTCATCCGATCCGGCTGAAATTTTGTACATGATGTTGGTATATGGTCTCTAACAACCATGCAAAAATTGGTCCACATCGGTCCATAATTATATATAGACCCCATATAAACCGATCTCCAGATTTGGCTTGCGAAGCCTCAAAGAGGAGCAAATTGCATCCGATCCGGCAGAAATTTGGTACATGGTATTGGTATATGGTCTCTAACAACCGTGCAAAAAGTGGTCCACATCGGTCCGTAATTATATATGGCGCCCATATAAACCGATCCCCAGAGTTGGGTTGCGGAGCCTCAAAGTGAAGCAAATTTTCTCCGATCCGCATGAAATTCGGTACATGATATTGGTATATGGTCTCTAACAACCATGCATAAATTGGTCCACATCGGTTCATAATTATATATAGCCCCCATATAAACCGATCCCCAGATTTGGCTTGCGAAGTCTCCAAGAGAAGCAAATTTCATCCAATCCGGTTGTAATTTGGAACATGGTCCATATCGGACCATAATTATATATAGCCCCCATATAAAACATTCTCCAGATTTGACCTCCGGAGCCTCTTGGAGGAGCAAAATTCATCCGATCCGGCTCAAATTAGGCACGTGGTGTTAGTATATGGTCGCTAACAACCATACCAAAATTGGTCCAATCACACAAAAATTGGTCCATATCGGTTCATAATCATGGTTGCCACTAGAGCCAAAAATAATCTACCAAAATTTTATTTCTATAGAAAATTTTGTCAAAATTTTATTTCTATAGAAAATTTTATCAAAATTTTATTTCTATAGAAAATTTTGTTAACATTTTATTCGGTTCATAATAAAATTTTCATCATTGTCAAAATTTTATTTCTATAGAAAATTTTGTCAAAATTTTATTTCTATAGAAAATTTTGTTCAAATTTTATTCGGTTCATAATCATGGTTGCCACTCGAGCCAAAAATAATGTACCAAGATTTTATTTCTATAGAAAATTTTGTCAAAATTTTCTTTCTATAGAAAATGTTGTCAAAATTTTTATTTCTATAGAAAATTTTGTGAAAACGTTATTTCTATAGAAAATTTTGTTAAAATTTTATTTCTGTAGAAAATTTTGTCAAAATTTTATGTCTACTTTGTCAAACTGAATTATATACGTATTGGATCTATCTTTTTATACCCACCACCATAGAATGGTGACGGGGGTATAATAAGTTTGTCATTCCGTTTGTAACACATCGAAATATCGATTTCCGACTATATAAAGTATATATATTCTTGATCAGGGAGAAATTCTAAGACGATATAACGATGTCCGTCTGTCCGTCTGTCTGTCTGTCTGTTGTAATCACGCTACAGTCTTCAATAATGAAGCAATCGTGCTGAAATTTTGCACAAACTCGTCTTTTGTCTGCAGGCAGGTCAAGTTCGAAGATGGGCTATATCGGTCCAGGTTTTGATATAGTCCCCATATAAACCGACCTCCCGATTTGGGGTCTTGGGCTTATAGAAATCGTAGTTTTTATCCAATTTGCCTGAAATTGGAAATCTAGAGGTACTGTAGGACCACAAATACGTGTGCCAAAAATGGTGAGTATCGGTACATGTTTTGGTATAGCCCCCATTTAGACCGATCTCCCGATTTTACTTCCTGGGCTTATAGAAACCGCAGTTTTTATTCAATTTACCTGAAATTGGAAATCTAGAGGTATTGTATGATCACAAATACGTCTGCCAAAAATTGTGAGTATCAGTCCATGTTTTGGAATGGTCCCCATATAAAACGACCTCCCGATTTGGGGTCTTGGGCTTATAGAAGTCGTAGTTTTTATCCAATTTGCCTGAAATTTGAAATCTAGAGGTATTTTATGACCATAAAGAGGTGTGCCAAAAATGGTGAGTATCGGTCCATGTTTTGGTATAGCCCCCATATAGACTGATCTCCCGATTTTACTTCTTGGGCTTATAGAAACCGCAGTTTTTATTCAATTTACCTGAAATTGGAAATCTAGAGGTATTGTAGGACCACAAATACGTGTGCCAAAAATTGTGAGTATCGGTCCATATTTTGGTATAGCCCCCATATAAAACGACCTCCCGATTTGGGGTCTTGGGCTTATAGAAATCGTAGTTTTTATCCAATTTGCCTGAAATTTGAAATCTAGAGGTATTTTTTGACCATAAGAGGTGTCCCAAAAATGGTGAGTATCGGTCCATGTTTTGGTATAGCCCGCATATAGACCGATCTCCCGATTTTACTTCTTGGGCTTATAGAAACCGCAGTTTTTATTCAATTTACCTGAAATTGGAAATCTAGAGGTATTGTATGACCACAAATACGTCTGCCAAAAATTGTGAGCATCGGTCCATATTTAGGTATAGCCCCCATTTAGACCGATCTCCCGATTTTATTTCTTGGGCTTATAGAAACCGCAGTTTTTATTCAATTTACCTGAAATGGGAAATCTAGAGATATTACAGGACCACAAATACGTGTGCAAAAATTGTGAGTATCAGTCCATGTTTTGGAATGGTCCCCATATAAAACGACCTCCCGATTTGGGGTCTTGGGCTTATAGAAGTCGTAGTTTTTATCCAATTTGCCTGAAATTTGAAATCTAGAGGTATTTTATGACCATAAAGAGGTGTGCCAAAAATGGTGAGTATCGGTCCATGTTTTGGTATAGCCCCCATATAGACTGATCTCCCGATTTTACTTCTTGGGCTTATAGAAACCGCAGTTTTTATTCAATTTACCTGAAATTGGAAATCTAGAGGTATTGTAGGACCACAAATACGTGTGCCAAAAATTGTGAGTATCGGTCCATATTTTGGTATAGCCCCCATATAAAACGACCTCCCGATTTGGGGTCTTGGGCTTATAGAAATCGTAGTTTTTATCCAATTTGCCTGAAATTTGAAATCTAGAGGTATTTTTTGACCATAAGAGGTGTCCCAAAAATGGTGAGTATCGGTCCATGTTTTGGTATAGCCCGCATATAGACCGATCTCCCGATTTTACTTCTTGGGCTTATAGAAACCGCAGTTTTTATTCAATTTACCTGAAATTGGAAATCTAGAGGTATTGTATGACCACAAATACGTCTGCCAAAAATTGTGAGCATCGGTCCATATTTAGGTATAGCCCCCATTTAGACCGATCTCCCGATTTTATTTCTTGGGCTTATAGAAACCGCAGTTTTTATTCAATTTACCTGAAATGGGAAATCTAGAGATATTACAGGACCACAAATACGTGTGCCAAAAATTGTGAGTATCAGTCCATGTTTTGGAATGGTCCCCATATAAAACGACCTCCCGATTTGGGGTCTTGGGCTTATAGAAATCGTAGTTTTTATCCAATTTACCTGAAATTTGAAATCAAGAGGTATTTTATGACCATAAAGAGGTGTGCCAAAAATGGTGCGTATTGGTCCATGTTTTGGTATAGCCCCCATATAGACCGATCTCCCGATTTTACTTCTTGGGCTTATAGAAACCGCAGTTTTTATTCAATTTACCTGAAATTGGAAATCTAGAGGTATTGTAGGACCACAAATACGTGTGCCAAAAATTGTGAGTATCGGTCCATATTTTGGTATAGCCCCCATATAGACCGGTCTCCCGATTTTACTTCTTGGGCTTATAGAAACCGCAGTTTTTATTCAATTTATCTGAAATCTAGAGGTATTTTTTGACCATAAAGAGGTGTCCCAAAAATGGTGAGTATCGGTCCATGTTTTGGTATGGTCCCCATATAAAACGACCTCCCGGTTTGGGGTCTTGGGCTTATAGAAACCGTAGTTTTTATCCAATTTGTCTGAAATTGGAAATCTAGAGATATTTTAGGACCATAAAGAGGTGTGCCAAAAATGGTGAGTATCGGTCCATATTTTGGTATAGCCCCCATATAGACCGATTTCCCGATTTTACTTCTTGGGCTTCTAGAATCCGAAGTTTTTATCCTATTTGCCAGAAATTGGAAATCTAGAGGTATTTTCGGGTCATAAAGAGGTGTGCCGAAAACGGTGAGTATCGGTCCATATTTTAGTGTAGCCCCCATAGGAACGATCTCCCGATTTAACTCCTTGGGTTTCTAGAAACCGTAGTTCTTATCTGATTTGCCTGAAATTGTAAATATTCTGGTATTTTAGGCTCACAAAAACGTGTATCGGATTAAGTTTTTATCGGTCCATTTGGTAATGCCTCCATATAGACCGACTTCACTTCTTGAGGGTGTAGAAGGCGCACTGATCATGAAAATTGCTTGAAACTCAATGTAAAATTTCCAGATTTTACTTCTACAGATTTAAGATTTCAAATCAAGACGTTATTTTATAATTTTCTTGCACACTTACAAGAGATGTTAATGATTCCTCTAAAACTCAAACAAAAATGGTTCTTATTAATCCAGAATCTGATATAGTCCTCATAGGTGAAATCTTTAAATTTATCTTCGGGAAGTGTCCTCAAGTCCTCAAGCCCTCCTGAAATTTCAAAGGAAACCCTAATATTTGGTTCATGGTGGTGGGTATTTAAGATTCGGCCCGGCCGAACTTAGTGCTGTATATACTTGTTTGATTTAATATATACCACGTATGGACTTACATACAATTTAGAAGATGGTGTTAGGAGGTTTTAAGATACCTTGCCATCGGCAAGCGTTACCGCAACTTAAGTAATTCGATTGTGGATGGCAGTGTTTAGAAGAAGTTTCTACGCAATCCATGATGGAGGGTACATAAGCTTCGGCCTGGCCGAACTTACGGCCGTATATACTTGTTTTTCATCTAAGCCCCACGAAATTTGCTAGGAAGCGTAAGTTTCCATACCCTATAAAGCAAACGAGAAATTATCTATAAAAATAACTCAATATAGATCGGTCTCTAGATCTAGGCACTTCTCAAGGAGGAGTTCTATCACCTCTTCTTTGGAATGTTGCTATGAACGACCTTCTGGTTTCCCTAGAAAAAGAAAGGATACAAGTGGTGGTATACGCAGAGGATGTGGCACTAGCAGTCAGGGGAATATTCCCATCAATAGTTAGAGATATTATACAGAGAGCCCTCCGGATGTCTGGGGGTAAATCCTGCAAAGACAGAACTAGTCATGTACTGCAAAGATCGCAAAACTCCCACGGTTAGGCCCATTTCCTTAGGGGGTATTGAAATTCCCTTTAGTGAGTGTGCAATATACCTTGGCGTTATTTTGGACAGGAAGCTGAACTTTAAGCTTAATATTGAAGAAAGGGCGAGGAAAGCAACGATAGCTTTATACTCGTGCAAAAAGGCAATGGGGAAAAAGTGGGGACTAAAACCAAAAATTGTACATTGGCTATACACGGCAGTGGTTAGACCTATCATGCTATATGGTGTTATAGTCTGGTGGTCGGCACTTCACCAGCCAACAAGTTTAGACAAATTTCAGCGTATGGCGTGCTTGTGTATCTCAGGTGCATTCAGCAAGAGAGGAACAAATTGCCTTAATGTCATGCTACATCTATTGCCTTTAGGGCCAGTTTCTCAATGTCGTTTTATTATTTATCGTGTCGATAAAACAGCTGATCCCATACAAAAATTTTACTAACCGGAGGTCTATCCTCCGGTTAAAATTAATCGGAGGATGAGAAACTGGCCATTAGACATTTTGGCCAAACAGTCAGCTGCAACAACGGCTGTGCGGTTGCGCGAGCTATCGCTGTGGTCGGAAAAATGTTACGATCACAGTTCGGTCCTCAAAATAATGCCAGATGTGCCTAACGTAGTGGATTACACTTTGGCGAGACCACTTTTCGACAATAAGTTTGAAACTCTATTTCCCAACAGTGAGGTGTGGTGTACACGGACCCCGGAGAATAAAAGATACATAGATTTCTACACTGATGGCTCCAAATTGGATGGCCAAGTGGGGTTCGGAGTATATTCTAAAGATCTGGAACTTCGAATAGCGAAAAGAATACCTGATCACTGTAGTGTTTTTCAGGCTGAAATATTAGCAATAAGAGAAGTGGTGAATTGGCTGAGAAGTAATGCTCCAAGCAATATTGGCATTAATATATACTCAGACAGTCAACCTGGAATAAAATCTTTGGACTCTGTGTTCCTCAACTCGAAGACGGCCATCGACTGCCGCAAATCTCTCAATGAGATGGCTGAGCAGCACAATATTCGCCTAGTATAGATGCCTGGCCATAGGAACATACCGGGGAATATCGAAGCAGATGAGCTAGCAAGGCTAGGAACTACCTTACATATTCCAGGGAACTAGAATCTGTTGGTATGTCTCTGGTTACCTGCAAGCTCTTACTGCGTGAGAAGGCTGTCATGATGGCAAATGTTCGATGGGAGAATTGCAAGGGTTGTAACGACACCAAGCAAATATGGCCCCATTTAAACTTAAACCGCACACTAGATACGCTAGTGTTCTCGAGACGCCAGATATCACTCCTGATATCTGCTATAACGGGTCGCTGCGTGATAGGCGATTTTGTAAAAACTATTGGTGCGAAGTATAATGACTATTGTATGAGCTGTCATGATGCGGAGGAAAAGTAATCAATAAAACACCTCTTGTGTGAGTGTCCTGCATTTTGTGTAAGGCGTAAGCAAATTTTAGGGGCATATATGTAATAGGTACTTTTAGTTAATGTGGTATCAAAATGGACTGAATAGTCTAAGCTGCCACTTTAACCTAACCTAACCTAGATCTAGGCTAGAAAATGAGCACATTCCTATATATATTGAAACTTAATATATACATTGAAGGTTACGATAAGATCCTACGGGAAATTGATGCAAATTGCCACTAACGGGCCTACAATATCGGTGACAGTGCTCCAATTTGTCGTAATTTTTATACCCTAAACCACATAAAGGTCAGGGTATAATAACTTTGATCTGCCAAAAAATGTGCCTACCAGAAATATTGATTTTAGACCCCATTAAATATATACCGATCGACTCAGAATCACCTTCTGAGTCGATCTAGCGATTGGTGTCCGTCCGTCCATGTCTTTGTTGTTCGCAGGATTCCGGTCGCAATTATTAACTGATTTTGATGAATTTTAGCGTTGTTTGGTACAGAGACGAACGCTCAAATCGGATCAAATTTAGATATAGCTCCCGTATATATGTATCGCCAAATTTCGATACATGGAATCACATTGAGTTTATTTACTAACCTATCGGTGTCAAATTTGCCACAAAGTAATCCAATTGACCACCATTTAAGTGCGCCAAATTTCATCGAAATCTGTTCAGATTTAGATATGGCTCCCATATATATGTACCGCCCGAGTTTTCTAAATTAGGCTATAAAACCTTATTTATCAACCGATCTTACTCAAAGTTGGCTAAATATAATGTTCTATAGCACTCACTGTATGTGCAAAATTTCATCGAAATCGGTTCACATTGAGATATAGCTCCCATATATATGTATAGCCCGATTTTCCCAAATTTGGCCATAATACTCTTATTTACTAACCAATCTTGCTCAAATTTCAAATATACATGTATTAGCCCATCATATTTAGACTTACATATAGTTATTGCGTAAATCTATTGTCCTATTTTCAGAAATTTGGATTCATTACCCACAATAATTGAGCGATTTCCACTTTATTTTCTAGGTTATATACGTTGCATTTTCATGTTTTAAGATAATAAAGTATTTAGAACCATTTTTGTTTTGTAAAATTTGGGAATGTATGGGAAAATAGGGAACGTTTTTTTATCCTTGTAGGGTAAACCGAACATTTCCCTGGCAATACTGACTATGATCTATAGTCAGGTTGAGACAAATCACCCATAAACATGTACCCCTTAATTTTCTTATATATGCAACTGCGGTTTATCTCCCAGACCTATATCAATGTTACCCCACAAATGCTTATGATTACTAATTCAGTAAGGGTGGTTTGGGATATGATATAGTCGGCCCCGCCCGACTTTCTACTTTACTTACTTGTTAAATTTGTATATATTTTATTTATTTATATACTCTCTTAATATTAAAATCTTAATGGATCTACATTGTTTCTGAAATACAATTATCAGAATATTCTATTGTTTGATATATTCCGAACCTTTTTCCTTTCTAGTGGAAAGTTTGTTCGAGACTAGCTCATGAGAATCTGTCTATAGGGTAAATAGTCTCAGGACGTATCCTTTGGAATGAGTCCAAGACGTGTCCTAAAATGTAAATTTACCCCTGCAATGGCAAAGGGACCGGTCCCTTTCATACAGTTTGACCAGGAGTGGGACTGGTTCGTACATACCAAGGACTAGTCCTGTACCGGTTCTGGGGTTGATCAATTTCCCGTAGGAATGATTGAAGTTGATCCTTGTTTTTATACCCACTACCTTAGGATAGTAATTTTGTCATTCCGTTTTAACGCATCGAAGTATTGGTATCATACCCTATCTAGCTATATACCAAGCAAAGAAGAGCTTCGCAAATAGTAGTTTGGATCCTGTGATCCGGAAGTAGTACAAATTTGGATCATCTCCAATGAATTTTACATGGAATTGTCATAGGACGGAACTACTTAGTTTTCGCATCCTTTGCATTGATTTAGAAGTTGTGCCTTGGAAGTTCAATTAAAAGAAGAAATTAACAAAAAAAAAAAAAAACACAAGTATATATGGCCGTAAGTTCGTCCAAGCCGAAGCTTATGTACCCTCCACCATGGATTACGTAGAAAATTCTACTAAAGAATGTCATCCACAATCGAATTACTTGGGTTGCGATAACACCGATGGCAAGGTATCTTAAAACTTACTACCACCGTCTTCTAAATTGTAAGGAAGTCCATACGTGGTGTATTTTAAACTAAAACAAGTGAGTAAAGTAGTCGGGCGGGGCTGACTATATCATACCCTAAACCACCCCTATTGAATTAGTAAACATAAGCATTTGTGGGGTATTATTGGTATAGATTTGGAGTATAAACGGCATTTCCATATTTAAGAACTTTAAGGGGTACGTGTTCATGCGAGTTATATCACAATCTGAAGAGAAATGTCTGATATTAGGAGATACGAGGGTAGTTCGGAAACTTCTTAACCTAGTACAACAAGTAAGTAAAGTAGAAAGTCGGGCGCGGCCGACTATATCATACCCTAAACCACCATTACAGAATTAGTAATCATAAGCATTTGTGGGGTAACACATAGGTCTGGGAGATAAACCGCAGTTACATATTTAAGAAAATTAAGGGGTACATGTCTATGGGTGCTTTGTGTCAATCTGACTATAGCTCATAGTCAATGTTGCCAGGGAAAATGTTCGGTTTACCCTACAAGGACAAAAAAAGTTCCCCACTTTCCCATACATTCCCAAACAATTTTCCCTACTATATTTTTCGTTAAATTTAAAAAAAAATTTACAAAACAAAAATGGTTCTAAGTACTTTATTATCTTAAAACATGAATATGCAACGTATATAACTTGGAATATAAATTTGTATTACCACCACGGTTGCCACAGTTGGTAGAATTCTTCCCAAATTAGTAACCTTTTTTTGTTAAATCTCTATAAAAATAAAATTTTGGAAAAAGTTTCCATAAACAAATTTTTGTGAGAAATTTTTCTATAGAAATAACATTTTGAGAAAAAATTCCACAGAAATAAAATTTTGAGAAAATATTTTATAGAAATAATATTTTGAAAAAAATTTCTATAGAAATACAATTTTGGCAAAATGTTCTATAGAAATAAAATGTTGACAAAATTTTCTACAGGAATAAAGTTTACCACACATTATTAAAGATCAAGCCTTGCCGGCTTCTAATTTCCTCCTCTAGAGCCACCAAAATGTAAAAATTATTACAAATTATGTTGAGTGAAAATGTCCTACATTGTGACCCTACGTCCCTACAAGACGCTAAATATTAGAAAAACCCTACATATAGGGAATTTCCCCTACTTCTAGCAATACTGGCTGTGTTGATATTGCACCTACGGAGTTAGTATGCCACTAATACTGAGCCCATTATTAAAAAAGAGAAAATCGTTAAATTAGTGTGGGTAATAAATCAAAATTTGTAAAAATCGAGCAATATTCTTATGTAAAAGCTACAAGTACGTATAAATACGATCGGCTAGTACATCAAAATTTGAAATTTGAGTAACATTGGTTAATAAATAAGAGTATTATGGCCAAATTTGGGAAAATAGAGCGATGCATATATATGGAAGCTATATCTAAATCTGAACCAAATTGCATAATATTTTGCAGGTTTGATTAATACCACAAAACGTTACCTTGTGCAAGATTTGAGTAAGATCAGTTAAAAAATGAGGCTTGTCTGGTCAAACATAAGGTTATTAGGGGCGAATTTTTCAAAATCGGGTGATACATATATGGGAGCTATATCTACATCTAAACCGTTTTCGATGAAATTTTGCACATATAGTTAGTACTATAGAGGACTGAATCTTGCAAACTTTTAGTAAGATCGGTTAATAAAAAAGGGTTCTATGGCCAAATTTGGAAAACTCGGGCTATACATATATATGGGAGCTATATCTAAATCTGAACCGATTTCGATGTTTTTTGCACATATAGTAAGTGCTATAGAAGACTACATGTAGCCACATTTGGGTCAGATCGGTTGATAAATAAGGGTTTTATGGCCAAATTTAGAAAAATCGGGCGGTACATATATATGGGAGCTATATCTACATCTGAACCGATTTCGATGATTTTTTGCACATATAGTAAGTGCTATAGAAGACTACATTTAGCCAAATTTGGGTCAGATCGGTTGATAAGTAAGGGTTTTGTGGCCAAATTTGGGAAAATCGGGCGATACATATATATGGGAGCTATATCTAAATCTGAACCGATTTGGATGAAATTCTGCAGACTTGAAGGGCGATGGAAAAGATTACCTTTTGCCAAATTTGGTGACGATGCGTTTGCAAAAACGCGCAACGTGACCCCATTTGTCGAAATCGGGCGATACATATATATGGGAGCTATATCTAAATTTGATCCGATTTCTTCCAAATTCAATAGCGTTCGTCCTTGTGCCCAAAAAACTCCCTGTATCAAATTTCATCAAAATCGGTTAATAATTGCGACCGGAATCCTGTGAACAACAAATACATGGACAGACGGACGGACGGACGGACACCAAGCGCTAGATCGACTCAGGAGGTGATTCTGAGTCGATCGGTATATATTTTATGGGGTCTAAAATCAATATTTCTGGTAGGCACATTTTTTGGCCGATCAAACTTATTATAGCCAAACCACTATGTGGTTTAGGGTATAAAAAGCACAGTATAAACAGAAAACAAGTATATACGGCCGTAAGTTCGGCCAGGCCGAATCTTATGTACCCTCCACCATGGATTGCGTAGGAACTTCTACTAAAGGCTGTCATCCACAATCGAATTACTTGGGTTGCGATAACACTTGCCGATGGCAAGGTATCGTAAAACTTTTTAACACTGTCTTCTAAATTGTAAGTTAGCCCATACGGGGTATATATTAAACAAAAAAAAGGCCGATTAAATACGTATATAATATAGTTTGACAAAATTTTCTATAGAAATGAAAACTTGACAAAATTTTCTATAGAAATAAAATTTTGAGAAAATTTTCTATAGAAACAAAAACTTGACAAAATTTTCTATAGAAATAAAATGTTGACAAAATTTCCTATGGAAGTAAAATGTTGACAAAATTTTGTATAGAAATAAAATGTTGACAAAATTTTCTACAGAAATAATTTTTTTACAAAATTTTCTATAAAAATAAAATTTTGACAAAACTTTCTATGGAAATAAAATTTTGACAAACATTTCTATAGGAATAAACGTTTGACAAAACTTTCTATAGAAATGAAATTTTGACACAACTTTCTATAGTAATAAAATTTGACAAAATTTTCTATGGAAATAAAGTTTTGGTAGATTATTTTTGGCGATATGGACCAATTTTTGTGTAATAAGTCATCGGCTATATATAACTAAAGACCGATATTGACCAATTTTTACATGGCTGTTAGAGGCCATATATTGACAAAATGTACCAAATTTCAACCGCATCGGATGACTTTTGCTATATAATTATGGACCGATATGGACCAATTTTTGCATGGTTGTTAGATACCATATACTAACACCATGTACCAAATTTCAACTGGATCGGATGAATTTCGCTCCTCCAAGAGGCTCCTGAGGTCAAATCTGGGGATCGGTTTATATGGGAGCTATATATAATTATGAACCGATATGGACCAATTTTTGCATGGTTGTTAGAGACTATATACTAACACCACGTACTAAATTTCAATTGGATCGGATGAATTTTGCTCCTCCAAGAGGCTCCGGAGTTCAAATCTGGGGATCGGTTTATATGGGAGCTATATATAATTATGAACCGATATGGACCAATTTTTGCATGGTTGTTAGAGGCCGTATACTAACATCAGGTACCAAATTTCAACAGGATCGGATGAATTTTGCCCCTCCAAGAGGCTCCGGAGGTCAAATCTGGGGATCGGTTTATATGGGGGCTATATATAATTATGGACCGATATGGACCAATTTTTGCAAGGTTGTTAGAGACCGTATACTAACATCAGGTACCACATTTCAACGGGATCGGATGAATTTTTCCCCTCCAAGAGGCTCCGGAGGTCAAATATGGGGATCGGTTTATATGGGGGCTATATATAATTATGGACCGACATAGACCAATTTTTGCATGGGTGTTAGAGACCGTATACTAAGACTACGTACTAAATTTCAACCGGATCGGATGAATTTTGCTCCTCCAAGAGGCTCCGGAGGTCAAATCTGGGGATCGGTTTATATGGGAGCTATATATAATTATGGACCGATATGACCAATTTTTGCATGGCTGTTAGAGACCGTATACTAACATCAGGTACCAAATTTCAACCGGATCGGATGAATTTTGCTGCTCCGGGAGGCTCCCCAAGCCAAATTTGGGGATCGGTTTATATGGGGGCTATACGTAAACGTGGTCCGATATGGCCGATTTGCAATACCATCCGACCTACATCGATAACAACTACTTGTGCCAAGTTTCAAGTCGATAGCTTGTTTCGTTCGGAAGTTAGCGTGATTTCCACAGACGGACGGACAGCCGGACAGACGGACGGACGGACAGACATGCTTAGATCGACTCAGAATTTCACCACGACCCAGAATATATATACTTTATGGGGTCTTAGAGCAATATTACGATGTGTTACAAACGGAATGACAAAGTTAATATACCCCCATCCTATGGTGGAGGGTATAAAAAGTTAAGTATTTGGAAACTTCCATCTCTTTTATGAACACATGTTAAATGTTGTTTCGATCTGGCAACTCTTTCATATAGAAACAGGTGTTCAAAAAAGACGCATCCGCAATGTTTTTACAATGGAAAAATTAGAAATGCGTGCTGTCATTAAATATTTACATAAAAAAGGTTTATCGGGACAAGAAATTCATAATGATATGGTGAATGTGTTAGGTGAAAGTGCTCCTTCATATGCAACAGTAAAAAATTGTTTTGCTGAATTTAAACGTGGTCGTACAAGCATTGAAGATGAACCACGTAGTGGACGTCCAAAAACAGCAACAACAACAGAAATTGTAGCCAAAGTTCATGATATGGTATTAAATGATCGACGAAGAAAAGTGCGTGAAATTGCTAATATCATGGGTATCTCAAATGATCGAGTCCATTTAATTTTGCATGAAGAACTAAAGATGAAAAAGCTTTCTACCGCATTTGTTAACAGTCGATCAAAAACGCATAAAAATGAACATTTCTCAAGCTTGTTTGGATCGTTTTAAGCGAAATAAAATGGATTTAAAGCGTCGTTTCATAACTGTCGATGAGCATGGATCCACCACTATACTCCAGAGACAAAAGAACAGTTCAAACAATGGACTGAAGCTGGAGAAAGCATATCCTTACATCACGCACCAAACTTTTAGCGGATCGTATGAAATTAATTCCTCCAATAAACTCCGGAGGTGAAATCTAGAGGTCGGTTTATATTTGGGACTATATATACCTATGGTCCGATATGAACCAATTGTTGAAGGGCATATACTAACATTGCGTGCGGATGAAATTTCCTCTTGGAAAACTGTCCGTAAGTCAAATCTGGGTGTCGGTTTATATAGGTGTTATACCTAAAAGTGGTCCATTTGCAATACCAACCAACCCACATCTATAACAAGTATTTGAACTAAGTTTCAAGTCTAGAGCTTATCTCGTTCGGAAGTTAGCGTGATTTCAATAGACGGGCGGACATCGCTAGATCGATTCAGAATTATATTGCTTATGAAGTCTTACACCAATATTTCGATGTGATACAAACAGATCAAGTAAGTAAAGTAGAAAGTCGGGCGGGGCCGACTATATCATACCCTAAACCACCCCTACTGAATTAGTAAACATTGGTTGTGGGGTATCAATGGTATATGTTTGGGAGATAAACCGCATTTCCATATTTAAGAACATTAAGGGGTACGTTTATGTGAGTTTTATCACAATTTGAACAGAAATGCCTGATACACGCAGAGAAGGAATATGATCACCTCAACCATGTTTCGAGAGCAAAATGTTATTTTTGGACGGTGACCATGGAACATTTTTGTCGCAAAAATGTTGTTTTCTCGGCAAACATATACATGGTTGCCAAAGTCAGACATATGCTTTTTGAGAAAATAACATGGTTGTCGCAAACATGTTACATGTTCTCCGTCCAAAAATAACATTTTTCTCTCGAAACATGGTGATCATATTCCTTCTCTGGGTGTATTAGGAGCTATAGAGTTAGTATGCCACTAATATAACTATTATCGCCTAATACTTCAAAGTTTGAAATTTGAGTAAGATTGTTTAATAAATAAGAGTCTTATGGCCAAAATTGGGAAAATCGAGCGGTGCATATATATGGGAGCTATATCTAATCTGAACCGATTTGGATTATATTTTGCAAGTTTGGTTGATATTACGGGAGAATACCTTGTGCTGAGTTTGGGTAAGATCGGTTAATAAATGAGACCACTTCGTTAAAAATAAGGTCATTACAGGCACATTTTTTCAAAATCGGGCGATACATATATATGGGAGCTATAACTAAGTCTGAACCGATTTGGATGATATTTTGCAGGTTTGCATGGTACCACAGGTGGTTACTTTGTGCTAAATTTGAGTAAGATCGGTTAATAAATAAAGCTATTATGACCCAATTTTCGAAAATTGGGCGATAATATATATGGGAGCCATATCTAAATCTGAACAGATTTCGATGAAATTTGGCGCACTTAAATGGTTGTCAATTGGATTACTTTGTGGCAAATTTGACACCGATAGGTTAGTAAATGAACTCAATGTGATTCCATTTATCGAAATCTGGCGATACATATATACGGGAGCTATATCTAAATTTGATCCGATTTTTGAGCGTTCGTCTCAGTACCAAAAAACGCTAAAATTCATCAAAATCGGTTAATAATTGCGACCGGAATCCTGCGAATAACAAATACGTGGACGGACGGACACCAAGCGCTAGATCGACTCAGAAGGTGATTCTGAGTCGATCGGTATATATTTTATGGGGTCTAAAATCAATATTTCTGGTAGGCACATTTTTTGGCAGATCAAAGTTATTATACCCTGACCATTATGTGGTTTAGGGTATAATGATTAAGTATACCTCTATACAATTTGGAGGATCGTATAATAATGTCATATCTTAAATTTGTTGCCATTATTAATTGAGTAGAGCTTGTTATTTTAGCCTATTTTTTTGTTTATCAAATAAAACCTATTTTTCTGTCTATATGGATACAAATTTGTCCGAATGTATACAAAGGTGAAATATAATAATCCCACTTTTTTATTTAATCTTATTCAAAAGTCGACCTATAGAAATTTGAAGCACGTTTTGGTTTTTTTTTTATTTTTTGTAGGACAAACCAAATCGATTATACGTCATCAGTGTAAGGCAACTGAAATTATGAACTAAAGATTTTTCAATTTTCATTATCACTCTTTTGTGTGTGATATTCTTTATTAACGCCTGTAAAATGTTTAAAAGATCACCCATGATTTGTTCAATAATTAATTTCCATCAACAGAAAAATAACATGAAGCCATATAACCAGCAGGTGGTACGAATAATGCCCCTATTGTTTGAGGTGCGTTGTTGATGTTTTCGTCTTTTTTTTTGACGTCAAAACTTAGTCTAATTATAAAGATTTTGTTTTAATTTTGCAAACTAATGTCGGCTATTATTATAATCTTACAGATAAAAGGTTTCTTTTCGTTAGTTTTGGCTGGAGGGTTTATTTTTCGATACTATTCATTGCTGTTTTGAGTAGTTAATGGATTTTTTTCGAGCTATCATTTGCAGCCGCACGTGTAACTCATTGAAAGGCAAATCAAATCGGAAATTTAAATTTATATGAATTTGTTCGCAATATAGGTAGCAGCAGCAGAGCTTAAAGGAATTTGCCACAATTCTATGCCTGAGGTAATCAGAAAGTTATTTTTTCTAAAGTTTATACATGCTGATCATTCTGTTCGTAACGAATTGAAATATTGGTTCCATATCCCATAGTTAACATATACTAATTCTTGGTCATTATTAAATCCTTATTCGATCAAGCCCTGCTTGTTCGGACAACAAAATGTTTGTAGGATATTGCAAATTAGCCAGCAAAAACTTGGTAATTAGCAGAGGTGCAAATACTGATTACCAAAAGCTCTTGTGTGATTACCCACTTATTTCTTATTATTATCAAAAATTGATTCCGGTCCCAAATAATATTTTTTCGGCAGTGCATAAAACAAAAGTATATACGGCCGTAAGTTCAGTCAGGCTGAATCTTATGTACCGGGTTTTACATACAAATGCACAAAGTGTTATACCTTGTAGTCGTAGTCGAAAATTCGAATAATCGAAAATTATGCAAAAATTTTTGTTTGCCATAATCGACTAACCGATGTTTAGTATGTCCGTCTTACATATAATAGGACATGTGTTCAATTTCAGTTTCCGTCGTACACCAAAAACCGTTTAGCGGTGGATTATCCATTCTCAGTAATACTGGTGACATATCTGAGTATTTCAAAGTTTCTCCCAGTGGTTTCACTGTAACATGAAACGCCATTCGGAGTCGGCTGTAATAAGGATGATCCTTGTTATTGAGCTAAACGTACACTAGAACAAGTAAGTAAAGTAGAAAGTCGGGCGGGGCCGACTATATCATACCCTAAACCACACTTACTGAATTAGTAATCATAAGCATTTGTGGGGTAAATTGATATAGGTCTGGGAGATAAGCCGCAGTTGCATATTTAAGAAAATTAAGGGGTACATGTTTATGGGTGCTTTGTCTCAATCTGACTATAGCTCATAGTCAGTGTTTTCGGTTTCGGTTTACCCTACAAGGACAAAAAAGGTTCCCTACACTGAAAAAACAGTGAACCCATTTCCATTGCAAAATGAACTAAACTGTAGTAATATTGACCATGATTTAGCCCTTAAGATTTTTTTCAACTTGTCTAGTTTATAATTCTCTTAAATTTTAGTTCATCTATAACATTGTATTTTAGTTCATTTTTACAACACCATAAGATTTATATACCCCTACCAAGTTAAAAAGTCAATATTATTTTGGTTTACTTGCTTATTTTGTGGGAAACACGATAATAAAAATTGGTTTACAGTCTCTTTAAAATGTCGACAACTAAACTATTTTTAAATCAATCCTTCCACAGTACAGAGAAATTAAATAATTAAAGGAACAACAAATCGTTTTACTATTATGAAAATGTTCATACATTAAAATTAAACTTTCTTTAAGCAAAAGTACTTTATTATAAAAACTTATGATGAGAGTTCTTAATACAATGTTTTTGTGAATAAAAATTATGACCACGTGGAACAAGAAAGTAGTTTATTTTAACTCTCTGTTTGGACATTTTGACTTATCCTTTTTTTATTCATCGTAGGTAATTTTTTCACATATCATGCTGGAAAAAATGGAAGCAATAATGAAAATTGTTAAAAATTAACACCATGTAATGAAATATAAGTTCTTAATTCTTTATATTAGCTTGTAACTTACCATATTTGGGGGCATTTTATCAAATGGTGTAAGGAATTCAACTTTTCTTTGGAAAACGTATCTCATAAAATTTGTACCTGAAACAATTAGAGAAATAATGAAGTATTCTATATAAACTCACAAAACTGTGTTGTTATCGATGTGAAGGATATAATAAAATAAATATTCTAGTTGAAAGAAAGACAAAGTTTTAATATAAAACTTACCAATTCTCTATTAAATTGTACGCTGAGGGGAAATATAAAAAGTTGTCCAAATTTATTTGGGTTACTCTGAAATTAAATATATATTTTTTACATTAATTAAAATTATTAAATAGGTTTCCAAAAAATCTAATGAAAAAAATAATAATATGCATAAAAATATTATGGTTAACCCTAGACAGTCATCATTCGTCAAAATGACGACACGTAATTTCATTTTCGATTTAAAATGCATTTTAGTCTATTGGGAAATAGTAAATTTAAGTTATACTAATTCGACCGTTTTATGAATTTTTGTGTTATACTACTTAAAACCAAATTGAATAAGAAAATAAATTCACTTTCAAAATGACGTAGGATGACGTTAATGTACAAAAAATAAGGATGACTGTACAGGGTTAAAAGAAAGTTAACGAATCCTTACCAATTCACTATTAAATTACAAGCAAAGGAGTACTAAAAATTTTTCCAAATTTTTAAGGGGTTATTCTGAAATTAAATATTTGTTTTTTACATTAAAAATATAACATTGGTTTCCAAAAAAAAAAATGATTAAAGAAATACTAACATAAGGTATTAAACACCTGTAATTTTGATGATAAAAAGGTCATAAAAACGTAAATATTCTAGTTGAAAGAAAGCCAATTTTTAGCAAAACTTACCAATTCTCTATTTTTTAAATTTAATTGTATCCATGTGGAGTTGCTCTGAAATTAAATATTGCTTTTACAACAAAGAAAAGCATTAAACTGGTTTCCAAAAAAATTAATTAACAAATAATAATATACATAAAAAATATTCTTTTTTAAAGAAATCCATATTAAAACAAGTATATACGGCCGTAAGTTCGGCCAGGCCGGATCTTATGTACCCTCCACCATGGATTGCGTAGGAACTTCTACTAAAGGCTGTCATCCACAATCGAATTACTTGGGTTGCGATAACACTTGCCGATGGCAAGGTATCGTAAAACTTTTTAGCACTGTCTTCTAAATTGTAAGTTAGCCCATACGGGGTATATATTAAACAAAAAAAGGCCGATTAAATACGTATATAATCTAGTTTGACAAAATTTTCTATAGAAATAAAATTTTGACAAAATTTTCTATAGAAATGAAACCTTGATAAAATTTTCTATAGAAATAAAATTTTGACAAAATTTTCTATAGAAATAAAAATTTGACAAAATTTTCTATAGAAATAAAAATTTGACAAAATTTTCTATAGAAATAAAATGTTGACAAAATTTTCTATGGAAGTAAAATGTTGACAAAATTTTCTATAGCAATACAATTTTGACAAAAATTTCTATAGAAATAAAATGTTGATAAAATTTTGTATAGAAATGAAATTTTGACAAAATTTTGTATAGAAATAAAATGTTGACAAAATTTTCTACAGAAATAAATTTTTTACAAAATTTTCTATAGAAATAAAATTTTGACAAACATTTCTATAGAAATAAACTTTTGACAAAACTTTCTATAGAAATGAAATTTTAACAAAACTTTCTATAGTAATAAAATTTGACAAAATTTTCTATGGAAATAAAGTTTTGGTACACTGAAAAAACAGTGAACCCTTTTCCATTGCAAAATGAACTAAACTGTAGTAATATTGACCATGATTTAGCCCTTAAGATTTTTTTCAACTTGTCTAGTTTATAATTTTCTTAAATTTTAGTTCATCTATAACATTGTAGTTTAGTTCATTTTTACAACACCATAAGATTTATATACACCTACCAAGTTAAAAAGTCATTATTATTTTGGTTTACTTGCTTATTTTGTGGGAAACCCGATAATAAAAATTGGTTAACAGTCTCTTTAAAATGTCGACGACTAGACTATTTTTAAATCAATCATTCCACAGTATAGAGAAATTAAATAATTAAAGGAACAACAAACCGTTTTACTATTATGAGAATTTTCATACATTAAAATTAAACTATCTTTAAGCAAAAGTACTTTATTATAAAAACTTATGATGAAAGTTCTTAATACAATGTTTTTTGTGAATAAAAATTATGACCACATGGAAAAGAGAGTAGTTCATTTGAACCCGCTGTTTGGACATTTTGACTTATCCTTTTTTATTCATCGTAGGTAATTTTTTCACATATCTTGCTGGAAAAAATGGAAACAATAATGAAAATTGTTAAAAATTAATACCATGTAATGAAATATAATTTTTAATTCTTCATTTTAGCTTGTAACTTACCATATTTGGGGCATTTTATCAAATGGTGTAAGGAATTCAACTTTTCTTTGGAAAACGTATCTCATAAAAATTGTACCTGAAACAATTAGAGAAATAATGAATTCTATATAAACTCATAAAACTGTGTTGTTATCGATGTGAAGGATATAATAAAATAAATATTCTAGTTGAAAGAAAGACAAAGTTTTAATATAAAACTTACCAATTCTCTATTAAATTGTACGCTGAGTGGAAATATAAAAAGTTGTCCAAATTTATTTGGGTTACTCTGAAATTAAATATTAAATAAAATTATTAAATAACTTTTCAAAAAATCTAATGAAAAAAATAATAATATGCGTAAAAAACCAACTATTCTTGATATTCCTAGACAGTCATCAAAATGACGACACGTAATTTCATTTTCGATTTAAAATGCATTTTAGTCTATTGGGAAATGGTAAATTTAAGTTATACTAATTCGACCGTTTTATGAATTTTTGTTTTATACCACTTAAAACCAAATTGAATAAGAAAATAAATTCAAGTTTGGTTCACTTTTTCGCTCACGATGAAAATTATTTCGTCTTGAAATCAGCCGTAGTCAAAATGACGAAGGATGACGTTAATGTACAAAAAATAAGGATGGCTGTCCAGGGTTAAAAGAAAGTTAAAGAAAACTTACCAATTCACTATAAAATTACAGGCAAAGGAGTACTAAAAATTTGTCAAAATTTTAAGGGGTTATTCTGAAATTAAATATTTATTTTTACATTAAAAATATTACATTAGTTTCCAAAAAAATTAATTAAAGAAATACTAAAATAAGGTATTAAAAACCTGTAATTTTGATGATAAAAAGGTCATAAAAACGTAAATATTCTAGTTGAAAGAAAGCCAATTTTTAAAAGAAAACTTACCAATTCTCTACCTTTTTAAATTTGTTTTAATCCGTCTGGAGTTGCTCTGAAATTAAATATCGCTTTTACAACAAAGAAAAACATTAAACTGGTTTCCAAAAAAAAAAAAAAAATAAATAATTAACAAATAATAATATACATAAAAAATATTCTTTTCAAAAGAAAGCCATATTAAAAAAATACTTACCAATTTATGAATAAACTATACGCTGAGATATTACAAAAAATTTCCAAATTCATCTGGAATTGAATATTAATTTTTTACATTGAATAATGAAAATTTCAATACACTTTCAATTTCAACATATTTTACTAAATATTCTTAATAACTTTTTTCTAAACTACCGACAAAATATTAATAACTTTCATTTAAAAGGTTTAATAAACAAACACCAATATATGACTCAAAAATCCAAAATATTCCATGCCTTTATATTCCCTTGTTGCATACCTACTTAAAAGATGCAACAGCCCACGCCAACGCCAACTATACAACTGAAGCATGCCAAACAAAACCAAGCAAAGCCAAAACATTCCTACAACAACAAAAACACATGTGCCTTTATTGAAAACAACACCTCATCCAGCCAAAAACCATCAACGAATAACAAACACACACACAAGCCACTAAATGAACAAAATAAAAACAACCCCACGCTCATGTATACACAACAAAACTCAAGTAACATGATCTTTACATTAATCACATTCCACTATTCCGATAAAGATTTCTGTACTATGCATTAGTTCATCGCATCTGCTGACAATTTACTCTAAGAATAATATTCGTAAAGGCACACCAGTTTATGAGCGATGAAACGTTTAACTTAAAATTTGCAAAATTTTCATGAAATGTTATCTACCATTTTTGACGAAAATGTCTATAAATTTAATTACATGTGAACTAAAAATATTTCATTGTGTAATTTTTTACCAACAATTATTAACTATAGGAATAGTCAGTAAGAAATTGCTATCCACTTTCAAGTTCATTTTTCGTAAAAAAATATTTTCTCATACAAAAAAATCTTATAGTAAATTGCACTTATTATTTAGAAAATACTTTACATTTCACAAGTAGTTTTATAGCATGACAAACGAATTTTTAACTACCATTTAAGAAATTTTTTAAGGAAATTTCCGTCGTATTTTGTAGGCCATGAACTAAACGATTGCTACTTAGAATTTGTAAAATTTCCTTTCGAGTAGTTAATTTTCGTTCAAGATACGAAAAATGAACTAAAATTCTGGAAAATTCTTGTAATAAATTATTGTAAAAATCTTCTTAATTTTACGAGACACTTTTTTTTCTGTGTAGATTACAAAATTTTCTATAGAAATAAAATTTGACAAAATTTTCTATGGAAATAAAGTTTTGGTAGATTATTTTTGGCGATATGGACCAATTTTTGTGTAATAAGTCATCGGCTATATATAACTAAAGACCGATATGGACCAATTTTTACATGGCTGTTAGAGGCTATATATTGACAAAATGTACCAAATTTCAACCGTATCGGATGACTTTTGCTCCTCCAAGAGGTTCCGGACGTCAAATCTGGGGACGGTTTATATGGGAGCTATATATAATTATGGACCGATATGGACCAATTTTTGAATGGTTGTTAGAGGCCGTATACTAACATCAGGTACCAAATTTCAACCGGATCGGATGAATTTTGCCCCTCCAAAAGTCTCCGGAGGTCAAATCTGGGGATCGGTTTATATGGGGGCTATATATAATTATGGACCGATATGGACCAATTTTTGCATGGTTGTTAGAGACCATATACTAACATCAGGTACCAAATTTCAATCGGATCGGATGAATTTTGCCCCTCCAAGAGGCTCCGGAGGTCAAATCTGGGGATCGGTTTATATGGGGGCTATATATAATTATGGACCGATATGGACCAATTTTTGCATGGTTGTTAGAGACCGTATACTAAGACCACGTACCAAATTTCAACCGGATCGGCTCCTCCGGGAGGCTCCCCAAGCCAAATTTGGGGATCGGTTTATATGGGGGCTATACGTAAACGTGGTCCGATATGGCCCATTTTCAATACCATCCGACCTACATCAATAACAACTATTTGTGCCAAGTTTCAAGTCGATAGCTTGTTTCGTTCGGAAGTTAGCGTGACTTCCACAGACGGACGGACAGCCGGACAGACGGACGGACAGACGGACGGACGGACGGACAGACGGACGGACGGACGGACGGACATGCTTAGATCGACTCAGAATTTCACAACGACCCAGAATATATATACTTTATGGGGTCTTAGAGCAATATTTCGATGTGTTACAAACGGAATGACAAAGTTAATATACCCCCATCCTATGGTGGAGGGTATAAAAATACTTACCAATTTATGACTAAACTGTACGCTGAGATATAACAAAAATTTTCCAATTTCATCTGGAATTGAATATTATTTTTTTTACATAGAATAATAAAAATTTCAATACACTTTCAATTTCAACATATTTTCCTAAATATTCTTAATAACTTTTTTCTAAACTACCGATAAAATATTAATAACTTTCATTTAAAAGGTTTAATAAACAAACACCAATATATGTCTCAAAAATCCAAAATATTCCATGCCTTTATATTCCCTTGTTGCAGACCTACTCAAAAGATGCAACAGCCCACGCCAACGCCAACTATACAACTGAAGCATGCCAAACAAAACCAAGCAAAGCCAAAACATTCCTACAACAACAAAAACACATGTGCCTTTATTGAAAACAACACCTCATCCAGCCAATAAACCATCCAAGAATAACAAACACACACACAAACCACTAAATGAACCAAAATAAAAACAACCCCACGCTCATGTATACACAACAAAACTCAAGTAACATGATCTTTACATTAATCACATTCCCCTATTCCGATAAAGATCTCTGTACTATGCATTAGTTCATCGCATCTGCTGACAATTTGCTCTAAGAATAATATTCGTAAAGGCACACCAGTTTATGAACGATGAAACGTTTAACTTAAAATTTGCAAAATTTTCATGAAATGTTATCTACCATTTTTGACGAAAATGTCTATAAATTTAATTACATGTGAACTAAAAATATTTCATTGGGTAATTTTTTACCAACAATTATTAACTATAGGAATTGTCAGTAAGAAATTGCTATCCACTTTCAAGTTCATTTTTCGTAAAAAAATATTTTCTCATACAAAAAAATCTTATAGTAAATTGTACTTATTATTTAGAAAATACTTTACATTTCACAAGTAGTTTTATAGCATGACAAACGAATTTTTAACTACCAGTTAAGAAATTTTTTAAGGAAATTTCCATCGTATTTTGTAGGCTATGAACTAAACGATTGCTACTTAGAATTTGTAAAATTTCCTTTCGAGTAGTTAATTTTCGTTGAAGATACGAAAAATGAACTAAAATTCTGGAAAATTCTTGTAATAAATTATTGTAAAAATCTTCTTAAATTTACGAGACACTTTTTTTCTGTGTAGTTCCCCATACATTCCCAAACAATTTTCCCTACAACATTTTCGTTAAATTTAAACATATTTTACAAAATAAAAATGGTTCTAAGTACTTTATTATCTTAAAACATGAAAATGCAACGTATATAACCTAGAAAATAAATTTATATTACCACCACGGTTGCCATAGTTGGTAGAATTCTACCAAAAATAGTAATTTCATTTGTTAAATCTCTATAGAAATAAAATTCTGGAAAAAGTTTCTATAAACAAATTTTTTGAGAAATTTTTCTATAGAAATAAAATATTGATAATAAATTCTATAGAAATAAAATTTTGAGAAAAAATTCCATAGAAATGAAATTTTGAGAAAATTTTTTATAGAAATAATATTTTGAAAAAAATTTCTATGGAAATACAATTTTGACAAAATTTTCTATAGAAATAAAATGTTGACAAAATTTTCTACAGGAATAAAGTTTTCCCAAACATTTCTATTGAAATATTTGGTTGGTAGATTTGTGGTAATTTGTGGTAATCTTCAAATTTTGTTACATTTTGTTACATTTACATTTTTTATTACCACACATTGTTAAAGATCAATCCTTGCCGGCTTCTAATTTCCTCCTCTAGAGCCACCAAAATGTAAAAATTATTACAAATTGTGTTGAGTGAAAATGTCCCTAAATTGTGGCCCTAGGTCCCTACAAGACGCTAAATATTAGAAAAAACCTATATATAGGGAATATCCCCTACTTCTAGCAACACTGGCTGTAGTTGATATTGTACCACGGAGTTAGTATGCCACCAATATTTAGACCATTATTAAAAAAGGCAATCTCGCTCAATTAGTGTGGGTAATAAATCAAACATGTTTCAATCGCAAAATGTGATTTTTGTATGGTGACCATGTAACATGTTTGTCACTAAAATGTTATTTTCTCGTCAAATATAACCTGCTTGTCGAAATAAGATACATGATTTCCGAGAAAATAACATGGTTGCGAAAACCATGTTACATGGTCACCACCCAAAAATAACATTTTGCTCTTAAAACATGTTTGAGGTAAACACATTCCTTCTCTGGGTGTACAAATCGAGCAATATTCTTATGTAAGAGCTACAAGTACGTATAAATAAGATTGGCTGTTACATCAAAATTTGAAATTTGAGTAACATTGGTTAATAACCAAATTTGGGAAAATCGAGCGATGCATATATATGGAAGCTATATGTAAATCTGAACCAATTTGCATAATATTTTGCGGGTTTGATTAATACCACAAAAGGTTACCTTGTGCAGAAATGAGGCCATTATGGTCAAACATAAGGTTATTAGGGGAAATTTTTCAAACTCGGGCGATACATATATAGGAGCTAAATCTACATCTGAACAGATTTCGATGAAACTTTGCACATATCGTTAGTACTATAGAGGACTGGATCTAGCCAACTTTGAGTAATATCGGATAATAAATAAGGGTTCTATTGCCAAATTTGGGAAAATCGGGCTATACATATATATGGCAGCTATATCTCAATATGAACCGATTTCCATGATTTTTGCACTTATAGTAAGTGCTATGGAAGATTACATTTAGCCAACTTTGAGTAAGATCGGTTGATAAACAAGGGTTTTATGGCCAAATTTAGAAAAATCGGGCGGTACATATATATGGGAGCAATAGCTAAATCTGAACCGATTTCGATGATTTTTTGCACATATAGTTAGTGCTATAGAAGATAATATTTAGCCAACTTTGATTAAGATCGGTTGACAAATAAGGGTTTTGTGGCCAAATTTGGGAAGATCGGTCGATACATATATATATGAGCTATATCTAAATCAGAACCGATTTGGATGAAATTTTGCACACTTGAAGGGCGATGGAAAAGATTACGTTTTGGCAAATTTGGTGACGATCCGTTTGAAAAAACGCGCAAAGTGACCCCATTTGTCGAAATCGGGCGATACATATATATGGGAGCTATATCTAAATTTGATCCGATTTCTTCCAAATTCAATAGCGTTCGTCCTTGTGTCCAAAAAACTGCCTGTACCAAATTTCATCAAAATCGGTTAATAATTGCGAACGGAATCCTGTGAACAACAAATACATGGACAGATGGACACCAACACTGTTAGAAAAATATGTTTTTCATATGTTTCGATATAAATAAAATGTGTTTCGGGCACAATTTTTAAACACCATATATTTAAGTGCAAACATATAATGTTCTCAAACTAACACTAAATGTTTGGAACACATATGTTAATATGTTAGAATATATTATGTTTGGGGCATGCATGTTTCATAAAAATTATATGTGTGAATGTAAAGATATATACATTTACAAATTTCGAGTAAACATATATATGTTGTGATATTTTATTCAGAGAGCGACAGAGAGAGAGAGTATAGAGAAAGAAATAGAGATAAAAACCGGGAGGGTCGACGAAAGATATCAAATTAACACAGCGAGAGAATCAAAAGAGAGCAATTTCTGTGAAACCGCTTATATGTTGTTTCGGAAACTGCTTTATGATAAGGCCAAAAATTGTATATGCTTAAGTCTAAATATTATTTAATTTAAGCCTAATTATTATTTAATTTGTGTATATTATAAAATTATTTATGTATGTTTATACTCGACCCCACGTTCTTTCTTTGTTAGAGTTTTTGAATTCCTTCCAAAATTTCAAACTTTTATACCAAAACAAGTTTTTTATTACAAAATTGTTATTTTTGCAATAAAAAATAATATCTTAGCCAAAAGCTCAGTCCATTTCGTTTATATCAAGCACTGTTTCTGACTGTAAATCTTTAATAACCCACATTTCGAAGTTTCATTATAAAAATTTAATATAGTATAAATATAAATGTGTAAATTAAAAAAAAAAATGGTGTTTGGTCGGAGCAGGGATTGAACCCACGACCCTTTGCATGTACGGCAGACATGCTAACCACTGCTCCACGTTGCCAACACATGTATGTTTCTGTTAAATAATGTTATGTTTGCATGGGCTCGTGGGCGCTGCAAACTATGCTATATAAATGTAACTTATAACGATAATTGTCTACTGGTGACTATAACAGCTACGTAGCTCAGTGGTAGTGTGTTGGCTTACAAACTGTATGGTCCTCGGTTCGATTCTCCGTCCAGGCGAAAGGTAAAATTTAAAAAAAATTATAAAATTGAATAATTTCCTCAACATTATTTGTATTACAGAAAAAGGTGCCAAGAACTAAAAAATTTCGTGGAAGTGAAAATTATGTTAGGGAATGAGCACAATCTTCTTTGGGGAAAATTCTTCCAAGCATATAATATTTTTGGGCTCAAAATGCTTCCAAACATATTATATGTTCACATAAAACAAACATATTAATGTTTCGGCAGTATCCAATAATATATGTGCTTCCTGCAAAATATGTTTGGAACATATGTTAGAGAGGCGATTTTTTTTGAGGGTGAAGCTCTAGATCGACTCAGAAGGTGATTCTGAGTCGATCGGTATATATTTTATGTGGTCTAAAATCAATATTTCTGGTAGGCACATTTTTTGGCGGATCAAACTTATTATACCCTGACCACTATGTGGTTTAGGGTATAAAAACGTTGCTTGGAAGCTTTCTATATTATTTGTCTGATAAATGTTGCCATACAGTATATAAAATTTCTTAAAATTTAATTTCTGTAGAAAATTTTGTCAAAATTTTATTTTTGTAGAAAATTTTGTCAAAATTTTATTTCTGTAGAAAATTTTGTCAAAATTTTATTTCTATAAAAAATTTTGTCAGAGTTTTATTTCTATAAAAAATTTTGTCAAAATTTTATTTCTATAGACAATTTTGCCATAATTTTTCTGTAGAAAATGTTGTCAATATTTTATTTCTATAAAAGATTGAGTTAAGATTTTATTTCAATAGAAAATATTGTTAAAAATGTATTTCGATAGGAAATTTTGTCAACATTTTATTTCTATAAAAAAAATTTTATTTCTTTAGACAATTTTGCCACAATTTTATTCTTATTGACAATTCCTTCAAAATTTAATTTCTATAGAAAATATTGTCAATATTTTGTTTCTATAAAAAATTGTGTCAAAATTTTATTTCTATAAAAAATTGTGTCAAAAATTTATTTCGATAGGAAATTTTGTCAAAATTGTATATCTATAAAAAATGTTGTCAATATTTTATTTCTATAAACGTTTTGTCCATTTTTTTTTTCTATAGAAAATTTTCTGAAAATTTTACTTCTATAGAAATTGTTTTTCAAAATTTTATTTCTATAGAAAATTTTGTCAAAATGTCAAAAAATTACTTTACCAAAAGTTAAAAATTTCAACAACTTTTTGAAAAGTCGACTATTTGATTCTAATTACAATTCGTACTGGAAAACTTCATATTTCATACAAAGCCAACTGATTTTCTTTCATAAATTCTGCATTAAATTTTCTTATTGTTAGTCTTACTGTTTCCAAATTTATGCACTGCAAGTTACAAATATTTACCCAAAATTCACCTTTCGTTTATCTAGCGTAATCAGTGCAAAAATAACTGTCATTGTTTTCGCATAGTGGGGATAATTTATTCTTCATTTGTAATGCTAACGACTTAAAAAATAAGCTTTTGCTGATTGCCATTTAATTGATGTTCCATACATCCGTTGAACACTTTCGAATTGAGTTATCTTCCGAATCATTGGCATTCAATTTGCCCTTTGGTCATTTTTTCAAGGGAGTGGCTTAGGGGTGCTTTCGTTGAATATAGAACCCAAAACGGCAATCAATGCCAGTTCGAGCATTGTGATTAAAGGAAATGCATAATTTTTGTCCAAATCACCAACGAACTGCATAAAATTTGCATTTCATTTCTGGTAACACCAATTTCGAATGCTGTCACATTGATTTGCTTTGGAGAATTTTTCTTTGCATTTCCATTTCCACTTCCATTTGCCATTTTACATGAGTCTTGTGTTGTATCTAAATGCAGTAGTGGAGACTTCTAATAGAAAGAAGCATTAGCGTAGCTAGACAATTTTCCTAGGGGGGGCTATAGCCCCCCTAGCTAAAAATATATAGACTGAACTTATAGGTTCAATTATTGTTTTATTTCATAAAAAAGAATAAAAAAATAGACATCAAAATAATATATAATAAAGCAACTAAAAGTAGTTCCACACTTTTCCCAGCAAAAAAATTGGGATTTGTTTTAAAGGCACACCTTTAAAAGCACTTCCAAAAATGTCCTCACAAAGAAGTTAATTATATTAACTATACAGGACGTTTTTTACTTCCGTTTTTTCATATTTTAATACGTAATTTTTGTTTTCTTTTTTCAAATAGTTTAAAAAAAGAGTAAGAATAAATAAAATGGTAAAAATTATTCAAAAATCGATAATTTTTGAAAATATTCAAACAAGCGTTAGAATGCATTAAAAATCATAAAAAATATAAAAATTATTATAAATTATTGTTTCTTGAAGCTCGAGGTCTTTATAAATATAGGACCCAAAGAACCCAAAGAACATTTTCGGGACCCGAATGAGCTCTGATCGACTAAAATGGAAACAAACAGCTGAATTTATAACCAAAAAACCGCTGTTTCTATGCATTTCAGTCGATCGATTGAACTCGTTCGACATACAGAAACAGGCTGTTAGTTATTCAACTAAACCATAAGTTCAATCACAGCTCTATTTCATAAATATCAGACTTCAAACATTGCCATCGGCAACTGCTACCACAACCCAAGTAATAGCGGAACTTTGTGCGGTTGTATATACTTGTTTAATTTTTATAAAAATGTAAAATCGTCAATAGGTTTTCAAATTCTGGGGGGGGGGGGGCTAAATTTTTTCTGGGGGGGTCTAAGCCCCCTCCCCAGAGGCCTTCCTACGCTTATGGAAAGAAGTAAGTGCAAATCACATTAAGTGTGGTTATAGGTGCAGTCAATTAGATCAGACTCACTTAAACTAAGGATATATATGTGAATAAACTTTTATTCATGCTCACAAAAAAGTTTCTTGCCTTAGGGGCCACGTATAATAAAAATGGAATATCCTAACATATACTGGAAATTATATGGAAAATCCCGATTTTTTGTTAGTACACTGAAAAAAATATTGTCGTGGGGTCAAAGATTTCATTTCTTTAAAATGCGAATGCAAATTTTGCTTAGCATAGAAGACGCATTTCTCTAATGTAAAGTTTTTTCCTTGTCCAAAAGTCGACAAACTTTTCAATGAAGTCGTATTATCCTTATAATTAAGTGATTTCACTTAAAAATGGGTATCATAACATGAAAGAAAAAACGTTAGGGCTAAAGTCAACTTGACTTTAATAATTCAGAAAAATTCTTTAAATTTAATGAAATTGTCTTTAAATTTGTTGTCGTTTTGCATCTTGACTACAAAGCATAAAATCGTTCAAATATAGGACATGTTTTTCAACACTTAATTTTAAAGACGCTTTTTCCTTGAAACATAGCATAATTACTACTGGAAGTCGAGTCTTAATTTTGAAAATAAAGTTGTCGTTAACTAGTTTTTAAAGGACTTTGATAGCATATGAAGAAAAAAAAAGCTGAAAAAGCGAAAAATTAAAATTTGCTTCCTAGAAGCAAATACACAAAACCCAAATTTAAAAGAGAATTGTGTCTTAAAAGTATCATTAGCGGAGAATACAAGCTCCGCTTCTTTGGCTCGGAATCAATACCAAAATTTTTAAAGTAAAGACCAAATCTTTGGAACCGGGCATGCTTTTTTTTCAGTGTATATTAGTAGGCTACAACAAAAATTTGTATACCCACCTCCACTGGTAATTTATCGAAATATCGATTTCCGGTTATATCAAGGTGTGAGTTAGTCTTTATGAAATTGTTTTCATATCCTGTAAAATAATCAACATTTATCACAAAAAATATATACTTTTCTTCGAAGCAAACTTCCTTACAGCACATGGGAAACGATATTTGTTTGTCTACGTTTTCGTTTGGGGGAAAAGAATTACTTTTTTGCGTGTACTTTGTCGTAATCCATTTAAATTTTATAATTGTTTCAATGAAATCCTTTTGTCCTTATGGTTAAGTGATTAAGAAAATTTCATGGTTTGAAGGAAAAACAAGTAAGGAAAGTCTAAAGTCGGGCGGGGTCGACTATATTATACCCTGCACCACTTTGTAGATCTAAATGTTCGATACCACATCATATCCGCCAAATGTGTTGGGGGCTATATATAAAGGTTTGTCCCAAATACACACATTTAAGTACCACTCGATCTGGACAGAATTTGATAGACTTCTACAAAATCTATAGACTCAAAATTTAAGTCGGCTAATACACTAGGGTGGAACAAAATGTTAGTAAAAAAATATGGGAAACATTTAAATCTGAAGCAATTTTAAGGAAACTTCGAAAAAGTTTATTTATGATTTATCGCTCGATATACATGTATTAGAAGTTTAGGAAAATTAGAGTCATTTTTACAACTTTTCGACTAAGCAGTGGCGATTTTACAAGGAAAATGTTGGTATTTTGACCATTTTTGTCGAAATCAGAAAAACATATATATGGGAGCTATATCTAAATCTGAACCGATTTCAACCAAATTTGGCACGCATAGCAACAATGCTTATTCTACTCCCTGTACAAAATTTCAACTAAATCGGAGTTAAAAATTGGCCTCTGTGGTCATATGAGTGTAAATCGGGCGAAAGATATATATGGGAGCTATATCTAAATCTGAACCGATTTCAACCAAATTGGACACGCATAGCAATAATGTTTATTCTACTCCCTGTGCAAAATTTCAACTAAATCGGAGTTAAAAAATTGGCCTCTGTGGTCATATGAGTGTAAATCGGGCGAAAGCTATATATGGGAGATATATCTAAATCTGAACCGATTTCAACCACATTTGGCACGCATAGCTACAATGCTAATTCTACTCCCTGTGCAAAATTTCAACTAAATCGGAGCAAAAAATTGGTCTCTATGGTTAAATGAGTGTAAATCGGCCGAAAGCTACATATGGGAGCTATATCTAAATCTGAACCGATTTCAACCAAATTTGGCACGCATAGCTACAATGCTAATTCTACTCACTGTGCAAAATTTCAACCAAATTGGGGTAAAACTCTGGCTTCTGGGACCGTATTAGTCCATATCGGGCGAAAGATATATATGGGAGCTATATCTAAATCTGAACCGATTTCAACAAAATTTGGCACACTTGACTACAGTACTAATTGTTCTTCTTGTGCAAAATTTTAAGCAAATTAGGTTAAAACTCTGGCTTCTGGGGCCATATAAGTCCATATCGGGCGAAATATATATATGGGAGCTATATCTAAATCTGAACGGATTTCTTTCAAAATCAATAGGGATCTATTCTGAGCCAAAACACATATTTGTGCCAAATTTGAAGTCGATTGGACTAAAACTGCGACCTAGACTTTGATTACAAAAATGTGTTCACGGACAGACGGACATCGCTATATCGACTCAAGAGCCCACCCTGAGCATTTTTGTCAAAGACACCATGTGTCTATCTCGTCTCCTTCTGGGTGTTGCAAACATATGCACTAACTTATAATACCCTGTTCCACAGTGTGGAGCAGGGTATAATTAGAGTTCAAAATTGCAAAAATGTCTTTAAAGCCATACAAAGTTAACAGTGGGCGGTGTGCCTGGGTCCATGTTTCGGTAAAGCCACAATTTTTATTAGAAGTAATTCCACCAAGATTTTTTCCTCTACCGTTGATGTTCTATTGGACAAGTCTTAGAAAATGCGCTAATATTTATTGTGGCCATACCGATTCACTAGAAACGTAAAACAAATATGTATTATATTCATTCATACTATTTCGGATGGTTGCTATTCACCAAATATAGTCCAAAATTATATATTTACGAAAAAGGGGAAGCAAGCGTAACACAATAATTTATAACAATCAGCTCACTTCAAACGATTGTTGCCAATTTGAGCATAGTAAATGCATTTCCGGTCATTTCGTTGGATATTCGCAATGGAACCAAGTTAATTCAAACGTGATAAAAGCTACACTGAAAAAAAAAAAAAAAACAATAGAAAGTATTTTCTTGACAAAGACCTAATATTTACTTTATCTGAAAAAAATAACACTTTGGGAACAAGTTGGAGGATTGTTCTCCCAGCAATCAAAACTAAAATACGAGTTCGAGAGTAGCCCTAAATGTATTCTGAAAAACTAGTGACTTAATATCAGGGAACTTTAATTAGTTATTTTGAGTCCCACAGATAAGAAGCCATTGATAATCTTATTAAAATAATTGGAGACATATTAAGTTTACATCTAATAAAGTACGTTGAACGTCGCGCAGATTTAGCAACAAATGACTTCTGATTCTTTTGTAATTTTAATGAAATGTTGACCCAGATTTTTATTCGTTTTTATATTTCAGATCATTGATGGTTGGGGTATAATTAATGAGGACATTAGAACGTGAAGAAGAAACAAATCACATGACTAAAAAGAAGAAAGTCTAGAAAAAAATTCACTCCTCCCAAGTCCTCTGTAAATTTCAAGTATATCGCAGTAGTTTAATTTTCACTGTATTTGAAGAAAAAGTTAGGCACTGGGAAGGGCCCACTCCTCGATCAAATATCAACAAATTAGGTACTCCATAATAATTTCATAACCTTCCTCACGACCTCTGTAAATTTGAAGTAAGTTGGAGAAGTTTAGTTAATTCACTGTAAGTACTTTACAAAAACCTTGGGTAAAGGGGAGTTCACCTCCCCGACCAAATATTAAAAAATCAGGTATCCCATATTAACTAGATAATATCTCGCTACTTTAGTAAAAAAAAGTTTATTTTTTTCGCTGTACTTTAGAAAAAGTCAGAAAAAGGCGAAGTCTCCTACACCCACAAAAAATCGCTTCTGTAACATATGCCCCAAACACATTTTGCTTCAAGCACACCCAGAGAAGGAATATGAGCACCTCAATCATGTTTCAAGAGCACCATGTTATTTTTTCACGACTAACATGAAAAATTTTTGTTCCAAAAATATACTTTTCTCGTCACACATAGCATGCTTTCCGAAATCAGATATATTATTTCCGAGAAAATGGTTTCGACAAACATGTTACATGTTTTCCGTGAAAGAGTAACATTATGCTCTTGAAACATGGTTGGGGTGATCATATTCCTTCTCTGCGTGCATATATATTTTCAGGATTGGTCCAAACAAAATATTGTTTGTATCGTTCAAACATATTATGTTTCACATTAGGCATGCACTGGTAGAAAAAAATTTTAATGAAATTTTCTTTGTGTATATATATATTTTTTAAGGCGCCAATTGGTTACTTCCATTCTTTTACTTGCAGCATACTCTGTAGGTCTCTATTTCTAAACACTTATATGTTTATAGGCTATTTCTAAATTAATATCTGTTTTCATCCAAGCATTTTATATGTACAAGCATTTTATGTCCCAAACATAATATGTTGTAACATATTAACATATATGTCCCAAACATGTTATGCTAGTTTATGAACATTATATGCTTGCACTTAAAAATATTGTGTTAAAAATTTGACCTCCAAACATATAATTTTTACAACATATGAAAAACAGTCTTTTTTTGTCCGTGTACCCGACCAAAGACTTTAAAAATGAAGTAGCGGATCTTTGTATAGGGGGAGAAAATTTCGACGACCGTGGGTGTCCACTTCTGAGATGTTTCACTGTATACGGAGGATAGGAAAAAATAAATAGTATAGTCTGCAAGCAGTGTTGCCAGTATTTTTCTGGGGACACTTTGTGATGCCTTCGTCACCAAAAATTCCAAACAAAAATTTAAATCCCTCACAAAAAACCCAATATATTGGGGTTTTTGAAAAAAAAAAAAAAACAAAAATAAATAAAATAGGGTGTACGGTCACCATGTATTTATTAGCGAAAATTCAAGTAGTAAAATTGGGTGGGATCAGTATGAAGGTAAACCGTCTCCATCATTTGTGCATTTATGGGATATATTGCGCAATCTGTGAAAATCCCTGATTACGGCTCTGAATTGATTTTGCAATTGTAGAAAAATATGTTAGGCAAGCTGAGTAAAACTAAACAAGTATATACGGCCGTAAGTTCGGCCAGGCCGAAGCTTATGTACCCTCCATCATGGATTGCGTAGAAACTTCTTCTAAACACTGCCATCCACAATCGAATTACTTAAGTTGCGGTAACGCTTGCCGATCGCAAGGCATCTTAAAACCTCCTAACAACATCTTCTAAATTGTATGTAAGTCCATACGTGGATATATTAAATCAAAAAAGATCGATCCAATACGTATATAATTCAGTTTGACAAAGTAGACATAAAATTTTGACAAAATTTTCTACAGAAATAAAATTTTAACAAAATTTTCTATAGAAATAAAATTTTCACAAAATTTTCTATAGAAATAAAAATTTTCTATAGAAAGAAAATTTCTACAGAAATAAAATTTTAACAAAATTTTCTATAGAAATAAACTTTTGACAAAATCTTCTATAGAAATAAAATCTTGGTAGATTATTTTTGGCTTGAGTGGCAACCATGATTTTGAACCGAATAAAATTTGAACAAAATTTTCTATAGAAATAAAATTTTGACAAAATTTTCTATAGAAAGAAAATTTTGACAATGATGAAAATTTTATTATGAACCGAATAAAATTTTAACAAAATTTTCTCTAGAAATAAAATTTTGACAAAATTTTCTAGAGAAATAAAATTTTGGTAGATTATTTTTTGCTCTAGTGGCAACCATGATTATGAACCGATATGGACCAAATTTTGTGTGATTGGACCTATTTTGGTATGGTTGTTAGCGACCATATACTAACACCACGTTCCTAATTTGAACCGGCTCGAGTGTATTTTGCTCCTCCAAGAGGCTCCGGAGGTCAAATCTGGAGAATGTTTTATATGGGAGCTATATATAATTATGGACCGATATGGACCAATTCTGGCACGGTTGTTAAAGATCATACTAACACTTGTTCCAAATTACAACCGGATTGGATGAAATTTGCTTCTCTTGGAGACTTCGCAAGCCAAATCTAGGGATCGGTTTATATGGGGGCTATATATAATTATGAACCGATGTGGACCAATTTTTGCATGGTTGTTAGAGACCATATACCAATATCATGTATCAAATTTCAGCCGGATCGGATGAAATTTGCTTCTCTTTGAGGCTCCGCAACCCAAATCTGGGGATCGGTTTATATGGGGGCTATATATAATTATGGACCGATGTGGACCAATTTTTGCACGGTTGTTAGAGACCATATACCAATACCATGTACCAAATTTCAGCCGGATCGGATGCAATTTGCTTCTCTTTGAGGCTTCGCAAGCGAAATCTGGAGATCGGTTTATATGGGGTCTATATATAATTATGGACCCATGTGGACCAATTTTTTTATGGTTGTTAGAGACCATGTACCAACATCATGTACCAAATTTCAGCCGGATCGGATGAAATTTGCTTCTCTTTGAGGCTCCGCAAGCCAAATCTGGGGATCGGTTTATATGGGGGCTATATATAATTATGGACCGATGTGGACCAATTTTTGCATGATTGTTAGAGACCATATACCAACACCATGTACCAAATTTCAGCCCGATCGGATGAAATATGCTTCTCTTAGAGGCTCCACAAGCCAAATCTGGGGATCGGTTTATATGGGGGCTATATATAATTATGGACCGATGTGGACCAATTTTTGCATGGTTGTTAGAGACCACATACCAACACCACATACCAAATTTCAGCCGGATCGGATGAAATATGCTTCTGTTAGAGGCTCCACAAGCCAAATCTGAGGGTCCCTTTATATGGGGGCTATACGTAAAAGTGGACCGATATGGCCCATTTTCAATACCATCCGACCTACATCGATAACAACTACTTGTGCCAAGTTTCAAGTCGATAGCTTGTTTCGTTCGGAAGTTAGCGTGATTTCAACAGACGGACGGACGGACGGACGGACATGCTTAGATCGACTCAGAATTTCACCACGACCCAGAATATATATACTTTATGGGGTCTTAGAGCAATATTTCGATGTGTTACAAACGGAATGACAAAGTTAATATACCCCCATCCTATGATGGAGGGTATAAAAAGCGCTTGGGCCCCCAAAATAAAATCCTGTGTCCGTTTCTTGACCAAATGCTTCAATTGCACCCTTTCGTATGCCGTGGAATAAAGAGCGGCATAGTTTTCTTTTTTAAATTTTGACGATGCGCTGGGCTTCTTTTGTAAAAATGTAGAAATTTAATGATAATCTATTATACTGATTTCGAATTATACTGATTTCGAAAAAATCCCTACAAAACCACCAAATTAATGGAAATTTAAACAGAATTTTCGTCTCCATTCACGAAAACATATCCCCGGTTTGGGAAAATTTTTTCAATACTGGCAGCACTGTCTGTAGGGACATTTGCTTTTCACTTTTACTTTTCAGTCTTCGTTTCCATCAAAGAAACACAAACAATTTGTTTCAGTGTATACATATGCAACTTTTTACTGTAGTATAGTACCATAAAAATGTGTAAGGCTATGCGAGTTCTTAACTAAACCCTAATTTTTCGTTCCACTCTTTTTACAAATGTAGCAACGAAAACTCCCAAACTATAATTTGAATAATTTGCAACCATGTTTTTGATAACTTGTTAACATATTCCCATGAGAGCCAGAGTGTAAGCAACCCTTTTGGACAATTGCAAATAAACTCAAAAGGGGAATATTTTGCCCGGATATGGGAAAATTGTAGTTGTGTTTTTTTGTTTTTGTCAAAAATAACAGATATTACCTTTGTATGTGACACTCATTTATTCATTCAGCCATTGTCATAATGCATTCACCAAATTCACATAATTGAATGGTTGATTATAGACGGATGTTCATCCCAAAGGGGGAGGTTAAATTGTAATGGTGAACGATAAAAACAACTCGTTAAGATGATTTATGACAGTGGCTTGTTTACACTGTCAATAGCAGCAGAAACCGGTAAGTGTTTAATAAAAGTCCTGGGAAAGTTCTTCATCAAGATTCCTGGAGAAGAATTTAGTTACGCAATTTTCCATAACAATGATCGTAAGGAGAAATGCATTGTCTCCTATACGCTCTTAGGGGGAAGGGTGGGTTACTAAGACCTTTCTTCGTTATCATGAATAAGAGTGCAATCTAGGTGGTGATTTCTAACACAATGGCTATTTTTTTTTATTCTGCGAATTATGATATATTTGTATTGTCTAGCCTAAGCCGCATAATAGAAAACAATACAATTGTAACTCTCTTGTACTGGTTCCTTTTTCAATTATTCAATTTTGTGATAAAAAATTCGTAATGCTTATCCTCGATATCCCATTTATGAATACCTTACGTGTTTCGGATAAAGTCGTTTTTAATAAGCAACCCTCCTTGGTATCCAGAGTTCTTTTAGGTTAAGGTGAAACTCAGGCTACGGTTGTTACGAGTGCTGTAAAACTGATTTTTTGCTTCTGAATTATTATTCAATTTTGGTAATAATACCCTTGAATATTATAAAAATATATGGTTTCACACAAAAAAAAAAACGTTGGGAAAACCGGTATTGCTAACCTTCTTCTATTGTTACATGTTTTTTATCTCTTCGAAAAGTTCAAAATGTTATCACCACTTGCTCGGTTTATATAGAGGAGTCTGTATACATTTATGAATTATAAAGTACCAAATTTCAACCATCTTGCTCACCCAAGAGGGGCATGGGTCGATATGGACCAATTTTTGTAAGTGGATAGATGGATACCAACATCGCGTACCAAATTTTAACCGGTTTAGTTTAACCTGGGTGTCGGTTTATATGTGAGCTATGTTATAAAGGGTGATTCTTTTGAGGTTAGGATTTTCATGCATTAGTATTTGACAGATCACGTGGGATTTCAGACATGGTGTCAAAGAGAAAGATGCTCAGTATGCTTTGACATTTCATCATGAATAGACTTACTAACGAGCCACAACGTCGAATTTTCAGTGAATGGGCCCTAGAAAAGTTGGCAGAAAATCCGCTTTTTTATCGACAAATTTTGTTCAGCGATGAGGCTCATTTCTGGTTGAATGGCTACGTAAATAAGCAAAATTGCCGCATTTGGAGTGAAGAGCAACCAGAAGCCGTTCAAGAACTGCCCATGCATCCCGAAAAATGCACTGTTTGGTGTGGTTTGTACGCTGGTGGAATCATTGGACCGTATTTTTTCAAAGATGCTGTTGGACGCAACGTTACGGTGAATGGCGATCGCTATCGTTCGATGCTAACAAACTTTTTGTTGCCAAAAATGGAAGAACTGAACTTGGTTGACATGTGGTTTCAACAAGATGGCGCTACATGCCACACAGCTCGCGATTCTATGGCCATTTTGAGGGAAAACTTCGGAGAACAATTCATCTCAAGAAATGGACCGGTAAGTTGGCCACCAAGATCATGCGATTTGACGCCTTTAGACTATTTTTTGTGGGGCTACGTCAATTCTAAAGTCTACAGAAATAAGCCAGCAACTATTCCAGCTTTGGAAGACAACATTTCCGAAGAAATTCGGGCTATTCCGGCCGAAATGCTCGAAAAAGTTGCCCAAAATTGGACTTTCCGAATGGACCACCTAAGACGCAGCCGCGGTCAACATTTAAATGAAATTATCTTCAAAAAGTAAATGTCATGGACCAATCTAACGTTTCAAATAAAGAACCGATGAGATTTTTCAAATTTTATGCGTTTTTTTTTTTTAAAAAGTTATCAAGCTCTTAACAAATCACCCTTTACTTAAAAGTGGTGCAATATGGCCTCTTTTCAACACCATGTGACCCATATCAATAACAACTACTTGTACCAAGTTCCAAGTCTGCGGCTTCTTTCGTTAGATTGATTTCGTCCTCCAAAAGAAGGTAGAGAATATTGTTCTGACTAGAATGTAAATGAATGCGTCAATATCACCATCTTGGCGAATCCAACTTAGGCGGGGTCAAAACTCTCAAAAAAAAATCGCTTCTGTAACATACACCCCAAACACATTTTGCCTCAAGCATATATATATTTTCAGGATTGGTCCAAACAAAATATAGTTTGTATTGTTGAATCAGTTGGTTACTTCCATTCTTATACTTGCAGCTTACTCTCTAGGTCTCTCCTTCTCAACACATATATGTTTATAGGCTATTTCTAAATTATAAATTATAATGCATACAAGCATATTATATTTGGAAACATTTTATGTCCAAAAAATAATATGTTCTAACATATTAACATATATGTCCCAAACATTTTATGCTATTTTATGAACATTGTAAAAATATTGTGTTAAAAAATTTTAGTTCCCACGATATAATTTTTTCACCCAAACACATGAAAAACAGTCTTTTTCGTCCGTGAGTGAGAAAGTCGATGGGACCAGCAATGATTGACCACTAGAAGGAAGAGATTATCTGGGTCACAGCCATGAAAGTGAACAAATATATACGGCAGTAAGTTCGGCAAGGCCGAATCTTATGTACCCTCCACCATGCATATCATTAAAACTTCTACTAAAGACTGTCATCCTCAATCGATTTACTTGGGTTGCGGTAACACTAGACTATTAAACAACAAAAGGCAGATTAAATATGTATATAATTATTACTTTCTATAGAAGTAAAATTTTGTCAAAATTTTCTATAGAAGTAAAATTTTATTGTTGTTTTGATCTCAGCTTAAAGCCATGCATTGACTAAACTACAAGTGTAGCTTAACCAACAGAGGAAAAGTATGCTTGTCAAATTTATTTGGGCAAAGCCCTATAGACTGCAAGATGGTTGGATGTACAGCTGTTTCGGAATTACCACATTCCTCATCAGCATCCTCTACTTGCAGCAAAAGTAGCATACTTTTCCTCTGTTGGTTAAGCTACACTTGTAGTTTAGTCAATGCATGGCTTTAAGCTGAGATCAAAAACAACAATAACGATTGAAGAGAAGCCAACAATAACAAACAAAACGAATGAAGTAAAATTTTGACAAAATTTTCTATAGAAATAAAATTTTGACAAAATTTTCTATAGAAATAAAATTTTGACAAAATTTTCTATAGAAATAAAATTTTGTTTTGTTTGTTATTGTTGGTTTCTCTTCAATCGTTATTGTTGTTTTTGATCTCAGCTGAAAGCCATGCATTGACTAAACTACAAGTGTAGCTTAACCAACAGAGGAAAAGTTTAGGCAGTAGCCGACTATTAAACCCTTTTTCGGAAGGTTCAAGTGTATTTCACTTTGGGTTGAGTGAATTACCCGAATTTATTCAGATAATTGGTTGATAGTTTTGCTGCAAGTAGAGGATGCTGATCAGGAATGTTGTAATTCCGAAACAGCTGTACATCCAACCATCTTGCAGTCTATAGGGTTTTGCCCAAATAAATTTGACAAGTATACTTTTCCTCTGTTGGTTAAGCTACACTTGTAGTTTAGTCAATGCATGGCTTTAAGCTGAGATCAAAAACAACAATAACGAAATAAAATTTTGACAAAATTTTCTATAGAAATAAAATGTTGACAAAATTTTCTATAGAAGTAAAATTTTGACAAAATTTTCTATAGAAATAAAATCTTAAAAAAATTTTGTTTAGGAATAAAAATTTTTTTCTATAAATAAAAAAATTTTTTCTATAAAATTTTGGCAGATTATTTTTGGTGATATGAACCAATTTTTGTGTTTTAGGGGATCGAGTATATATATAACTATAGACCGATATGGACCAATTTTGGCATGGTTGTTAGCGGCCATGTACTAGCGCAATGTACCACATTTGAAAGGAATCGGAAGAATTTTGCTCCTCCAAGAGGTTCCGGAGGTCAAATCTGGGGATCGATTTATGTGGGGGCTATATATAAGTATGGACCTATATGGACCAATTTTTGCATGGTTGCTAGAGAGCATATACTAACACGACGTACCAAATTTCAAAAAGATCGGATGAATTGTGCTCTTGCAAGAGGTCCTGAGTTCAAATCTGGGTGTCGGTTTATATGGTTGGTATACGTAAAAGTGGTCCAATATGGCCCATTTGCAATACCATCTGACCTACATCAATAACAACTACTTTTGACAAGTTTCAAGTCGATAGCTTGTTTCGTTCGGAAGTTAGTGTGATTTCAACAGACGGACAAGCGGACTTGCTTAGATCGACTCATAATTTCACCACGACCCAGAATATATATATTTTATGGGGCCTTAGAGCAATATTTCGATGTGTTACAATCGGAATGACAAAGTTAATATACCCCCCAACCTATCGTGGAGGGTATAAAAAGGATGAACCAGATTATGACCGAAAATCGAGATGCTCCGAACGGAAACTTTAAACTCCTCCCAGCCATATGGGAAAGAGGATTAGATCTCCGGAAGTGCATAAAAAGCACCCCTCTCGAGACCAAATACTGTCTTCATAGAAATCTCAAGCAAGCCAAGTCTAATGAAGGGTGGAAACGTTGGCACGAATACGGTGAAGGCGAGCTCAACCACCCAGTCAACCCCGAAGATGAGAAACCCAATTATGACCAAACCATCTCTGCAAAGCAGGAAGCGTGATATTGAAGGATTTCGTAGATTGCCACCTTCCTACGCCAACATAGCCAAAAGACGCTACCGGGACGAACCGTGTTAAGCAATTATAAACCCAAAATAGCGCCTCTGGCCAAGTACTCAAAGATCAACAAATGGACATCGAGGATCTTGTCAGCAACAGAAACATGGACAATGTAATGGCTAATGAAGACGGGCCAACAGTCCAGATAACAAACTGTGACTTCAAAGATGGCTTACTCTTGCTGAGGCTTGTGCGAAGACCTTGCGGCAAATAGTGAGAGGGGATTTTGTCATAGTGGAGGATTCAAGCTGATATTGGTGAGAAAGGGCGATATCCCACAACTAACGAGTTTTTCGGTCTCCGTGAAGGGACGTGGCAGTAAATTCATGACGTAACGCATTCTGGATGTATTGTGTAGCGCCTTTTCCACCCTGACCAAAACCAAAGGCAGGAAATTCTTTATGACCAGAGCTGTATTTTTCAGGATTTGAGATAATATCAAAAATGTAGATCTATAAAAGGTTTAATATAGTCGTCCCCGCTGGCTTTAGGTTTTCCCTACTTGTGTATAATATAATCAAGGAAAGTAAGAAGACTTCTTCTTAGAATGTACGTATCGTCAAATATTATTTCATCTGTGAATTTCAAGCTATATCTCACAATTCCTTTCAGACAGCTTATTATGTATTATTAACCAGCATTTTCTCACAGCTTGATGATTATTTTTCATTATGCTTTTCATTATGAAAAGTGAAAATATTTGTGAATAGAATAGACATCATTGGATGCATTTAAAACTCAATAGACAGTGAGGACAGACATCACTTTAAAATCCCTTAGAAATGCCTTAAGCTTAACTAATGCGGTTATTGTTACACAAATGTAAAGTGAAATCCTCCATCCAACATCCAAAATCTCTTCCATTATATTCCTGTCTTTCAATGCTGTTTTTAGCATAGATGTTTGAGCAACAATATTGTTTCGTCATATATTCATGAATATTACTTCAGTGATGAAGAAAGTACTCCCATCTAAGGGGGATTTTCTAAGGAAATCCCATCTTGTTTTCTTTTGTCCAAAATTATATATTTTTTGTGTTGTTTTTTTTTCTTTTTACTTTCAAGTAAAAAAGAATTTGAAACGTAGAAAATTTTAAGCTGTCGCAAATGTGTTTGCACCCTTTTCGAATAAGCTACTGAGTTTCTTCACTTACGTTCACAATGCGATGGACGGTGAATGCAACGAAAGGGGATTGCCACTGGAATGATTAATATTCTAAGATTTCAGTAAGACAACTAATTTCGATGGGAGGAGATAGAGTGGAAAATCTTGGTTGGGAAATAGAAAACTAGAAATACTCTGTCAAATTTGGTATACATTGGTCCCTATTTTGATACAGTTCCTTTAAAGATCGATTTCCCGATTTGTATCTTCTCTAACATATATCTCTCTTGCACGAGGTTTATTTAATTCTTAGCACCTTTTTCTGTAACACCAACAATGTAGAAAAAATGATATGATTTTATATTTTGTTTTAACCCTCTAATGCCCCAATTGTTTTTGTATGCTGATTAAATATTCAATGTTAACGACACAAAAGCAAGAAAACTAATCAAGAAAAATGTATACGGTAAAATTCAGTAAATACTGCAAAGGCTCTTGAACAGGTTCAACTAAGTTTTCTTTTTATTTTATTCATTTTTGTTGTCTTAAGGTGTGTTTTACTAAAAGCTTCCTTATTTAATGAAGCCCGCCTAAAGGCGGGATTGGGCATTTGAGGGTTAATTTTACCTTTCGCCTGGACGGAGAAGACGGTTGCCATTCGAGGCAAGAACAATTTCTCAAAATTTTACCAAAAATCGACCATATTTTGCCGACTGTATCATACCCTAAACCATCCCTACTGAATTAGAAAACACAAGCATTTGTGGGGTAACATTGGTATTGGTTTGAGCGATAAACCGTATTTCCATATTTAAGAACATTAAGGGGTACATTTTTATGGGAGTTTTGGTACAATCTGGGTAGAAATGTCTGATATTATATATAGTTGTAGCTGTAGTTGATTTTTCACCTACAGAGTTAGTATATAACTAATATTGAGTATATTGGAAAAGAGGAAATCGCTCAATTAATGTGGGTAATACATCACAATTCGGGAACATCGGGCAATATTATTAAGTAAGAGTTACATATAAGTCTAAATACGACCGGATAGTACATACAAATTTGAGTAGCATTGGTAAATAAATAAGAGTAGTATGGCCAAATTTGGGAAAATCGAGCGATGTATACACGGATGAAAAAGACTGTTTTTCATATGTTTGGCTATAAACATTATATGTTTGGAACACAAATTTTTAAACACAATATTTTTGAGTGCAAGCATATAATGTTCATAAACTAGCATAACATGTTTGGGACATATATGTTAATATGTTAGAACATATTATGTTTGGGACATAAAATTTTTGTAAATATAATATGCTTGGATGCCAACATATATTAATTTAGAAATAGCCTATAAACATATATGTGTTTAGTAGCTTGGAACGCTATTTAACAGCGAGCGATATTGAATTAAGTTGGTGGTTGTTGCTTGTTATTACAACATTAACATTTTATTTTCCCTTGGGCAATTGATCAGCTACTTCTTTGATCCTTACAAACTGTGTGGTCCGCTGTTCGAATCCCCGTCCGGCAAAAGGTAAAATTAAAATAAAAAAAAATCATAAAATTGAATAATTTCTTCTACAATGTTTGTATTACAGAAAAAGGTGCTAAGAACTAAAAAATCTCGTGGAAGTGAGAAAGATGTGAGGGAATATACAATTAGGCAGAAACAAAATTTTGAGCAATCAGGTCGAAAACCTATGTTGTTAGCACCTATATTACCTGTTTATTTTCATAATTCATTATGATAGTAAATATATAAATAAATAAATAAAATTTTGAGCACAATATTGTTTGGGAGAATTTTTTTTTAAGCATATTATATTTTTGGGTGCAAAATGCTTCCAAACATATTATATGTTCACATAATAACATATTGTTTTTTGGAAGACAACATTATTGAATTTGGATGCAAAAATACAAAATGTTTGGAACTTAGACTACCCAAACACATATTATTTAGACCAATATGCTTTCAAACATATTATATATTGGAAGAGATCAAACATATAAATGTTTGGGCAATACCCAAAAATGTATATGCTTGAAGCAAAATATGTTTGGGAGTATATGTTACAGAAGCGATTTTTTGTGAGGGTGTATATATGGGAGCTATATCTAAATCTGAACCGATTTAGATGATATTTTCCTGGTTTAATTGAAACCACTGAAGGTGACCTTGTGCTAAATTTGAGTAAGATCAGTTAAGAAATGTGGCCTCTATGGTCAAACATAAGCCCAGCCAAAAAATTTAGAAGTTCTACCAAAGGCACAACTTTAAAAGCACTTCCAGAAGATGCACTCCCAATGATGCTCTTTATTTTAACAACCCAGGAAGTTCTTTTAATTCACTTTTTTCATATCTTGGTTTTTTCATACTTTTAATGGGTAATTTTAACTTTTTTGTTTCAAATAGGTTAAAAACAGAACAAGAATTCATAAAATGGTACAAATCATTTAAATTTTGTCAAAAAAAAAATGCTAAATCCAATCTGAAAAATTGTGAATTTTTGAAAATATTTGAGGTTAAACGTTTCCGACAAGCGTTAGAATCCATTAAAAATTATAAAAAATTATACAAATTATTTATTTGAAATATCACTGAATTTACATCCAAAACATTGAATTCGAATCACACCTAAAGAAGTGATGCAAATTCAGTGCAACGGCTGTTGTTCCGTCCTATGACAAGCCCATGTTAAATTCATCGCTTCTGCGTCAATTTTGCACCACGTCCGTATCCAAAAAGAAAATTTTCATTACTTTTTTGGCGACTCTTTTTTTGCTGGGAGGTTATTAATTTTTATTATTTAAAACCGGGCAATTCATATATATTGGAGCTATATCTAAATTTGAACCGATTTTGATGAAATTTTGCACATATAGTTAGTACTATAGAGGACCGGATCTAGCCAATTTTGAGTAAGATCGGTTGATAAATTATGGCCAAATTTGGGACAATCGGGCGGTACATATATATGAGAGCTATATCTAAATCTGAACCGATTTGGATGAAATTTTGCAGACTTGAAGGGCGATGGAAAAGATTACCTTTTGCCAAATTTGGTGACAATCCGTTTGAAAAAACGCGCAGCGTGACCCCATTTGTCGAAATCGGGCGATACATATATATGGGAGCTATATCTAAATTTGATCCGATTTCTTCCAAATTCAATAGCTTTCGTCCTTGTGTCCAAAAAACTCCCTGTACCAAATTTCATCAAAATCGGTTAATAATTGCGACCGGAATCCTGTGAACAACAAATACATGGACAGACGGACGGACGGACGGACGGACACCAAGCGCTAGATCGACTCAGAAGGTGATTCTGAGTCGATCGGTATATATTTTATGGGGCGTAAAATCAATATTTCTGAGAGGCACATTTTTTGGTAGATCAACGTTGTTATACCTTAACTACTATGTGGTTTAGGGTATAAAAGATAACAGTTCATTATTCAAAAGTATATATGGCAGTAAGTTCGGCCAAGCCGAAGCTTATGTACCCTCCACCATGGATTGTGTAGAAACTTCTTCTAAACACTGGCATCCACAATCGAATTACTTGGGTTACGTTAACGCTTGCCGATGGCAAGGTATCTTAAAACCCCTTTACACCGTCTTCTAAATTGTAAGTAAGTCCACACATGGTATATTTTAAATTAAACAAGTATATACGGCCGTAAGTTCGGCCAGGCCGAATCTTAGGTACCCTCCACCATGGGTTGCGTAGAAACTTCTACGAAAGACTGTCATCCACAATTGAATTACTTGGGTTGTGGTATCTTAAAACTTCTTAACATCGTTTTTTAAATTGTGAGTTAGTCCATATGTGGTATATATTAGACAAAAAAATTATGTATAGGTAAGTCTACAAATAATTACGAATCGACATGGAAATCGAAATATGGGGGTCGCTTATATGGGGGCTATATAGAATTATGAACTTGATATGGACCAATTTTTGTGTGATTGGGGATCGATTTATCTGAGGGCTATATATAACTATAGACCGATATGGACCTAGTTAGGCATGGTTGTTAACGGTCATATACTAGCACAATGTACCAAATTTAAACTCGGATGAAATTTGCCCCTCCAAGAGGCTCCAAAACCAAATCTCGGCATCGGTTTATATGGGGGCTATATATGATTATGGACGGATATGGACCACTTTGTGAATGGTTGTTAAATATCATATACTACCACCACGTACCAAATTTCAACCAGATCGGATGAATTTTGCTTCTCCAAAAGGCACCGGAGGTAAAATCTGGGGATCGGTTTATATGGGGGCTATATATGATTATGGACTGATATGGAACACTTTTTGCATGGTTGTTAAATATCATATACTAACACTATGTACCAAATTTCAGCCGGATCGCATGAAATTTGCTTCTCTTAAAGGCTCCGCAAGCCAAATTTGGGGGTCCGTTTATATGGGGGCTATACGTAAAAGTGGACCGATTGGCCCATTTGCAATATCATCCGACATACATCAATAACAACTACTTGTGCCAAGTTTCAAGTCGATAGCTGGATTCGTTCGGAAGTTAGCGTGATTTCAACAGACGGACGGACGGACGGACATGCTCAGATCGACTCAGAATTTCACCACGACCCAGAATATATATACTTTATGGGGTCTCAGAGTAATATTTCGATGTGTTACAAACGGAATGACAAAGTTAAAATACCCCCATCCTATGGTGGAGGGAATAAAAAGACCGATTAAACACGTATATAATTCAGTTTGACAAAATTTTCTATACACCCAGAAAAAAGTGACCCCTTCTTTAAGTTAAAATGAACTCGTTGTGAAGAAAGTTGAACTTCGTATAGCACCAAAGACATTTTTATTTGTTTGAACGATGTGATTTTCGTAGAAATTAGGAATAATGCATTCCATATATTAGTTAACATTTTCCTATATTTATATACCACTATACTACAGAATGAAAAAATTTAACTAATTTGAATTCATATATGGAATGATTTTATTGAAATTTTTTCATTCATTTCGACAAATCTTACACATTTGTGGTAAAACTTTTACTTCATAATTAGAACTGCTTACCTTCGTTTTTAAATACAATTTTATTTATTTCTATAAGCAATTTTATCTTCAATAAAAGACATGTTTTATTAATATATTGAATATATTTATTAAGAATCAACAGCATCGAATCTCTTTGAAATATTAGTTTATTATTCCACTATTTCCAATTTCCGTGTGATATTATCAACTGTAAAACGCACTTTTTCTTCTTCTTGTACTTTTCACTTTTAATAAGTTGCTGCCTAACGATTTTGTCCTCCTTTTACAATTTCAATACCTACAAATATAAAAAATCATAAAACATTTTTGTTGCAAAAGGTTAGCGTCACTGAATATTACCTAATAATTGAAGATTCCAAAATGAAGACAAATGAAAGGGTTGTTATTCTGCTGGTGTTTTCTTTCTTTATACACTATCACGAACATTGATAGATTTATTTAAAAAAACGAAAATTTTTCTCACTAATTTAAAATAACAAATATTTTATATATTTTATTTGTTATTTATTATATTATTTTACCATATTATTTTTTAACCATCTCTCCGTATACCAAAACAACGCGATTCCAACTAAAAAAACAACCGACGCGCAAATATATCGATTACACCCACGCGCAAACACATCGATTACGATGACAGGTATCGATTACAGGTAGACAATAGAAATTTAGGAAAATTTCCTATATTCTAACAAGTGTGTTTCCTTAAGTTTTGAAAGGATTGCATACTTCTTAGTACGAATGAACTAAAATATTTTTCTATACCAAGTGTTGTTCGTATGTATGAAAAACTTTCTATTATAAAGGAAGTCGCAATTATCATTTTATAAGAAATTTTACTAATTTTGAGGAAACTTGGTTTTAGTTCGGTTTTTGTTTATTTTTACGAATGCTTTGTTATCGGTGAATAAAATTTTCTTTTTCAGTAGTAAATTCTTATACCCAGCGAAGAAAATAGTATGAGTAAAATTCCATGCCTTATTCTAGTTAATGAACTATTCCTAACTGCTTACAGTTTAGGATTTTTTTACTGAAACGAGTAAATTTTATTATTTTTCACAAAAATTTACCTTGATGTAAATAAAATGGATAAACTATATTGATGAAAATTTTTTCCTTTAGTTTCGAAGGCACTTTTTTCTGGGTGTAGAAATAAAATTTTGACAAAATGTTTTTTATAAAAATAAAATTTTGACAAAATGTTCCATAGAAATAAAGCTTTGACAAAATTTTCTATAGAAATGAATATTTAACCAAATTTTCTTTAGAAATAACATTTTAACAAAATTTTCTATAGAAATAAAATTTTGACAAAATTTTCTATAGAAATAAAATTTTGACAAAATTTTCTAGAGAAATGATTATTAGAGACCATATACAAACACCATGTACCAAATTTCAGCCGGATCGGATGAAATTTGCTTCTCTTTGAGGCTCGGCAAGCCAAATCTAAGGATCGGCTTCTATGGGGGCTATATTTAAGTAAAGGGTGATACGGTCAAAATTTGGTCAAGGGAAAACGCGTGTAAATCGGTGAAATCGTTTATTTAAAAAATCAAATTAAATTTGTTTTTCAAGTTCAATTAGTATAAAATTCAGGAAAAATATTCAGTTAGGCTTTCGCTTTTCCAAATCCGAATTGCCGGGCTTCACGCTTCACACCTGCCATCAGATTTTGTACAGCCACCTTGTCCACCTTCTTCGCCGCAGAAAGCCAGTTTGCCTTTAACTGCTGCTCGTCCTTAGCAGTTTTTTTGGTCTTCTTTAGGTTTCGCTTGACAATAGCCCAGTATTTTTCAATTGGACGGCGCTCTGGCGTGTTGGGAGGGTTCTTGTACTTGGGAACCACCTGCACGTTGTTGGCGTCGTACCACTCCATGGCCTTTTTACCGTAATGGCAAGATGCCAAATCCGGCCAAAACAGTACGGAACAACCTTGTTTCTTCAGGAAAGGCAGCAGACGTTTATTCAAACACTCGTTCACGTAAATTTCTTGGTTGACAGTCCCGGAAGCTATGAAAATGCTGCTTTTCAAGCCACAGGTACAGATGGCTTGCCAAACCAGATATTTCTTTGCGAACTTTGACAGTTTTATGTGCTTGAAAATATCTGTTACCTTTCCCCTTCCTTTTGCCGTATAAAACTCCTGTCCCGGAAGCTGCTTGTAGTCGGCTTTGACGTAGGTTTCGTCGTCCGTTACCACACAGTCAAACTTCGTCAGCATCGTCGTGTACAGCCTCCGGGATCGCGCTTTGGCCGTCGTATTTTGTTTATCATTGCGATTTGGAGTCACTACCTTCTTGTAAGTCGATAGTCCGGCTCGTTTTTTGGCTCGATGCACGGTTGTAGACGATACACCCAGCTTATTTGCGGCATCTCGGAGAGAGAGAGGTTAGGGTTTCGCTTGAAACTACCGGCAACTCTCTTTGTCGTCTCAGCGGCTTCCGGTTTTCGATTTCCCCCCAATCCAGACTTCCTGGCTGTCGACAAACGTTCCCCAAACACTTTAATTACATTTGTAACGGTTGATTTGGCAACTTTTAGCGATTTTGCCAGCTTTGCGTGCGAGTAGCTCGGATTTTCGCAATGCGCGAGCAAAATTTTGATACGCTGCTCTTCTTGCTTGGACGGCATTTTGACAACTGAAGAGTGAATTCCAAAATCAAAATAGGAGCAACATTCTACACACACACACCTTACAAATGAGGGGTGTTCAGATTTTTTAAATGCAAAATTGAAAGAAATACGTCAAGTTTATATTGACCAAATTTTGACCGTATCACCCTTTATGGACCGATGTGGACCAATTTTTGCGTGGTTATTAGAGAATATATACGAATACCATGTACCAAATTTCAGCCGGATCGGATGAAATATGCTTCTCTTAGAGTAAGCCAAATCTGGGGATCCGTTTATATGGGGGCTATACGTAAAAGTGGACCAATATGGCCCATTTGCAATGCCATCCGACCTACATTAGTAACAACTACTTGTGATAAGTTTTAAGTCGATAGCTTGTTTTGTTCGGAAGTTAGCGTGATTTCAACAGACGGACGGACATGCCAAATCTGGAGATCCGTTTATATGGGGGCTATACGTAAAAGTGAACCGATATGTTCCATTTGCGACACCGTCCGACCTACATCAATAACAACTGCTTGTGCCATGTTTCAAGTCGATAGCTTGTTTCGTGCGGAAGTTAGCGTGATTTCAATAGACGGACGGACGGACATGCTTAGATCGATTCAGAATTTGACCACGACCCAGAATATATGTTATATACTTTATGGGGTCTTAGAGCAATATTTCGATGTGTTACAAACGCAATGACAAAGTTAATATACCCCCCATCCTATGCTGGAGGGTATAAAAATATCAGGGTTTAAAAATTAAATTCATAAACAAATGAAGCAAACTTTGTATACAACGATACATAAAAAAACAATTGCAATTGAAAATTACAATTGAAATTACAATTAAAATTTTCTCAAAATTATTTATTTCTATAGCAATTTTTTTTTTAATTTTTTTTCTATGGTAATTTTTATCAAAATTTTATTTATATACAAATGTTTGTCAACAATTTTGTCCAAATTTTATATCTATAAAAAAATGTTTTCAAATGTTATTTCTATAGAAAATTTGTGAAGTACCTCTTAGGTGGAGAAGAATATTTTATAAACATCAAGGATTCTACCAAGCTGTAAATAATCTACCATTTTTGGTAAAACTCTACCAACTCTGGCAACTGGGAAGGAGAACCATACCTACGTACCTGTTATTGTAATCAACAGACAATTGTCGTTAGTTTGTCAAGCGATTATAATAATAGAGCCTAGTTTTGGGCGTCCACGAGCCGATGTAAAAAAAACTTTATTTAACAGAAGCATACCCTTTAGTTAGCCACTTTCTTAAAAATACATAGTTTGGAAACGGAAATATTGTAAGTTTGTATTCTAAAAGTCTTAAAGTCTGCTTGTTATAAACGAAATGGTCTGGAAATAGACTGTGATTTAAGAACAAAAATTACGTTTTTGAAACAAATATAAAAATTGTTAATTTTTTTTTTTTTGATGATGAGTTTGAAACTCTACACGTTACAAACGTTTTTTTTGCGTGTACAGAACAGAATGACAAACTAATGGTTATAACAAGTATATACGGCCGCAAGTTCGGCCAGGCCGAATCTTATGTACCCACCACCATGGATTGCGTAGAAACTTCTACGAAAGACTATCATCCACAATCGAATTACTTGGGTTGTGGTATCTTAAAACTTCTTAACATCGTTTTCTAAATTGTGATTTAGTCCATACGTGGTATATATTAGACAAAAAAGTTATGTATAGTTAAGTCTACAAATAATTACGAATCGATATGGACTTTTTGTACGTAGAGAGCCAGAATTGAAATATGGGGGTCGCTTATATGGGGGCTATATACAATTATGAACTTGATATGGACCAATTTTTGTGTGATTGGGGATCGATTTATCTGAGGGCCATATATAACTATAGACCGATATGGACCTATTTAGGCATGGTTGTTAACGACCATATACTAGCACAATGTACCAAATTTCAACTCACTCGGATGAAATTTGCTCCTCCAAGAGGTTCCAAAACCAAATCTCGGGATCGGTTTATATGGGGCTATGTACGATTATGGACTGATATGGACCACTTTTGGCATGGTTGTTAAATACCATATACTACCACCACGTACCAAATTTCAAGCAGATCGGATGAATTTTGCTTCTCCAAAAGGCACCGGAGGTCAAATCTGGGGATCGGTTTATAAGGGAGCTATATATAATTATGGACTTATAGGAACCAATTCCTGCATGGTTGGTGGATACCATATACTAACATCACATACCAAATTCCAACCGAATGGGAAGAATTTTGCTCTTCCAAGGGGCTCTGGAGGTCAAATCTGGTGATCGGTTTATATGGGGGCTATATATAATTATGAACCGATGTGGACCAATTTTTGCATGGTTGTTAGAGACCATATACTAACATCACGTACCAAATGTCCGCCGGATCGGATGAAATTTGCTTCTCTTAGAGGCCTCGCAAGCCAATTCGGGGGATCGGTTTATATGGGGGCTATATATAATTATGGACCGATGTGGACCAATTTTTGCATGGTTGTTAGAGACCATATACTAACACCATGTACCAAATTTTAGCCGGATCGGATGAAATTTGCTTCTCTTAGAGGCCTCGCAAGCCAAATCGGGGGATCGGTTTATGTGGGGGCTATATATAATTATGGACCGATGTCGACCAATTTTTGCACGGTTGTTAAAGACCATATACTAACACCATGTACCAAATTTCAGCCGGATCGGATGAAATTTGCTTCTCTTAGAGGCCTCGCAAGCCAAATCGGGGGATCGGTTTATATGGGGGCTATATATAATTATGGACCGATGTGGACCAATTTTTGCATGGTTGTTAGAGACCATATACTGACACCATGTACCAAATTTCAGCCGGATCGGATGAAATTTGCTTCTCTTAGGGGCCTCGCAAGCCAAATCGGGGGATCGGTTTATATGGGGGCTATATATAATTATGGACCGATGTGGACCAATTTTTGCATGGTTGTTAGAGACCATATACCAACACCATGTACCAAATTTCAGCCGGATCGGATGAAATTTGCTTCTCTTAGAGGCCTCGCAAGCCAAATTTTGGGGTCCGTTTATATGGGGGCTATACGTAAAAGTGGTCCGATATGGCCCATTTGCAATACCATCCGACCTACATCAATAACAACTACTTGTGCGAAGTTTCAAGTCGATAGCTTGTTTCGTTCGGAAGTTAGCGTGATTTCAACAGACGGACGGACGGACGGACGGACATGCTCAGATCGACTCAGAATTTCACCCCGACCCAGAATATATATACTTTATGGGGTCTTAGAGCAATATTTCGATGTGTTACAAACGGAATGACAAAGTTAATATACCCCCCATCCTATGGTGGTGGGTATAATAATGGGCGACTTTAAGATGGGTGTGTCATAGAAGGGAACCAATTGACTTCCTTATACATTTCCTATAATCGAATGTTGTACCAGTTTAGACTCATAGGTTTTTTAGACACTGTCATTAAAATTCCACCGAACCGATTTCAAGCCCACACTGAAAACATGCATGCCCGGTTGCAAAAATTTTGTCTTTACACTTCTACCAAAAGTTTTAAAAATTTCCAATCCAAAAAGGGCAAAAAGCTATGTTTGGTCTAAAGTGATCTAAGTCATTTTTAGCCATGTTCTATTATCACTATTTTGAAATGTACATACTAAAAAGTCTACAATAAACATGATTTTAAGACCGAAAAATTATATCTTATACGGTTTTTGAGAAATTCCCAAAAAAAAAACTTTGAACTTGTTTCCTGTAAAATTCACTTTTTACACTTAGCGTACTTTGGAATGGAGACGCCGATGTGTTCTTACATGTAAGTTACAATTCTCTTTTGACTTTCGCGTATTTGATTCTAGGAAACACATTTGTATTACTGAGTTTTCTCAGCGTTTTTCTTCAAAGTTAACGACAAATTACATTAAATTAAATTTTCAAATTCAGAATAGTCTAAGGGTATGCTTACACTAGGCAAATATTTGGCCAAAATGAGTGTCAATTTTTATACCCACCACCATAGGATGGGGGGTATATTAACTTTGTCATTCCGTTTGTAACACATCGAAATATTGCTCTACGACCCCATAAAGTATATATATTCTGGGTCGGGGTGAAATTCTGAGTCGATCTGAGCATGTCCGTCCGTCCGTCCGTCCGTCCGTCTGTTGAAATCACGCTAACTTCCGAACGAAACAAGCTATCGACTTGAAACTTGGCACAAGTAGTTGTTATTGATGTAGGTCGGATGGTATTGCAAATGGGCCATATCGGACCACTTTTACGTATAGCCCCCATATAAACGGACCCCAAAATTTGGCTTGCGAGGCCTCTAAGAGAAGCAAATTTCATCCGATCCGGCTGAAATTTGGTACATGGTGTTGGTATATGGTCTCTAACAACCATGCAAAAATTGGTCCACATCGGTCCATAATTATATATAGCCCCCATATAAACCGATCCCCCGATTTGGCTTGCGAGGCCCCTAAGAGAAGCAAATTTCATCCGATCCGGCTGAAATTTGGTACATGGTGTCAGTATATGGTCTCTAACAACCATGCAAAAATTGGTCCACATCGGTCCATAATTATATATAGCCCCCATATAAACCGATCCCCCGATTTGGCTTGCGAGGCCTCTAAGAGAAGCAAATTTCATCCGATCCGGCTGAAATTTGGTACATGGTGTTAGTATATGGTCTTTAACAACCATGCAAAAATTCGTCGACATCGGTCCATAATTATATATAGCCCCCACATAAACCGATCCCCCGATTTGGCTTGCGAGGCCTCTAAGAGAAGCAAATTTCATCCGATCCGGCTAAAATTTGGTACATGGTGTTAGTATATGGTCTCTAACAACCATGCAAAAATTGGTCCACATCGGTCCATAATTATATATAGCCCCCATAAACCGATCCCCCGAATTGGCTTGCGAGGCCTCTAAGAGAAGCAAATTTCATCCGATCCGGCGGACATTTGGTACGTGATGTTAGTATATGGTCTCTAACAACCATGCAAAAATTGGTCCACATCGGTTCATAATTATATATAGCCCCCATATAAACCGATCACCAGATTTGACCTCCAGAGCCCCTTGGAAGAGCAAAATTCTTCCCATTCGGTTGGAATTTGGTATGTGATGTTAGTATATGGTATCCACCAACCATGCAGGAATTGGTTCCTATCAGTCCATAATTATATATAGCTCCCATATAAACCGATCCCCAGATTTGACCTCCGGTGCCTTTTGGAGAAGCAAATTTCATCCGATCTGCTTGAAATTTGGTACGTGGTGGTAGTATATGGTATTTAACAACCATGCCAAAAGTGGTCCATATCAGTCCATAATCGTACATAGCCCCATATAAACCGATCCCGAGATTTGGTTTTGGAACATCGTGGAGGAGCAAATTTCATCCGAGTGAGTTGAAATTTGGTACATTGTGCTAGTATATGGTCGTTAACAACCATGCCTAACTAGGTCCATATCGGTCTATAGTTATATATGGCCCTCAGATAAATCGATCCCCAATCACACAAAAATTGGTCCATATCAAGTTCATAATTGTATATAGCCCCCATATAAGCGACCCCCATATTTCAATTCTGGCTCTCTACGTACAAAAAGTCCATATCGATTCGTAATTATTTGTAGACTTAACTATACATAACTTTTTTGTCTAATATATACCACGTATGGACTAAATCACAATTTAGAAAACGATGTTAAGAAGTTTTAAGATACCACAACCCAAGTAATTCGATTGTGGATGATAGTCTTTCGTAGAAGTTTCTACGCAATCCATGGTGGTGGGTACATAAGATTCGGCCTGGCCGAACTTGCGGCCGTATATACTTGTTTTCCTGGAATATCTGAATACCGGTTTTGGAAAATAATCTTATTGTGATGTAATATATTCAATATGAAGTAAAAATGTTTTAAGCTTTGCCTGTGGCGAGGAATTCTTTTTTGATTTGTTTTGTTTTCAAATATTTGGCCAATATGACCATACCGTAAGTGAGTCTGGAATATATCGGGCTGCCACCTATACCCATGGAGATATCAAAACATGGAATACGATTTTCTTAAATTTTTGCACGAGGTAGTTCATTCATAACATAAAACTTTTTTGCTACGTATATGAAAATGCATTTAATTTCATTTTCTGTCAAACCAAAATGATCCAACATCTCCCCAATTCCTCATACTTTTGCACGGTAGTGTGTAGGCAGACAGAAAGACGCCAGGGCGACATGCTTGTTAACTTGTAATGGTACACTGTGAATGGTATTGCCATTTCACAAACGACACCAACAATAACAAAGACAACTTTCTTTTATTTTATTTTTTTTTTCGGGGTTTGGGGGGAGATTATTTCCTTTTGTAAGAGTGCTGCTTTTAGAGATTTTGTGCATGCTATGGTGTTTTTTGTTCTCCTCTCTGCTTATTCCTCTTACTCTTCGGGTGCTTGTACTTCTTGGTTTTTGGAAATGTAGAATCCTTTTTCATGGCTTATTAGCATAAGCCTTTGTCCTCAAGTTACAATCGCTCACTCAGATTTCCATTTTGCATATGCTGGTGATGTGATGTGTGCGAGCTCTTTTGCTTTCCTTTTGTCAAGCTCATATCTTTCAATTCATCGGTATGAGCCTAACGTATCCGGAGATGGGGAGCGTCTATTTTGTTCAGCTTAGTTTCATTCAGGAATTGCGCGTCTTTCCTTCGGCCTCATATATTGTCATTTCTAAGGAGGGTCTATTTTTATTTGTTTCGGACGAGTGCTCAACATAGAGTCAGTCGACATACTTGTATTCCAACAAACGTGCAACTTGAGGTGCATTGTATGCGGCTCTTTGGTTGCTGCTGGTCGTTGTTGTTTTCAACGTTGCTGGTTAGGGGGATTTGCAACATGCATGCAAGAACGACTACATCTTAAGCGCATACCTACCTCCGTTCCCATTCGCAACCGACTCACATACTCAGAATACAAAAGATGTCGTTGAGCCATTGTCAAAGAACGGATGAGTGTAAGAATTTTACACGGCACTTAGAAATGTTGCAATTATTGTATTTTCCATGTTGATTGTTTGCAATAAGAACGGCTCATATGATGTGGGAGCGGTGAGGGGGTGGTATGATTGTCATTACTTACAAGATTCGTGTATCACTATCTGGACCCATTTCACAAAATAAATGCAAAACCATTCTTTTTTATACCCTCCACCATAGGATGGGGGTATATTCACTTTGTCATTCCGTTTGTAACACCTCGAAATATTGCTCTAAGACCCCATAAAGTATATATATTCTGGGTCTTGTTAAAATTCTGAGTCGATCTGAGCATGTCCGTCCGTCCGTCAGTCTGTTGAAATCACGCTAACATCCGAACGAAACAAGCTATCGACTTGAAACTTGGCACAAGTAGTTGCTATTGACGTAGGTCGGATGGTGTTGCAAAGGGGCCACTTTTACGTATAGCCCCCATATAAACGGATCCACAAATTTGTCTTGCGGAGCCTCTAAGAGAAGCAAATTTCATCCGATCCGGCTGAAATTTTGTACATGGTGTTAGTATATGGTCTCTAACAACCATGCAAAAATCCATAATTATATATAGCCCCCATATTAACCGATCCCCAGATTTGACTTCCGGCGCCTTTTGGAGAAGCAAATTTCATGCGATCCGGTTGAAATTTGATACCTGGAGTTAGTATATTGTCTCTAACAACCATGCAAAAATTTGTCCACATTGGTCCATAATTATATATAGCCCCCATATAAACCGATCCCCAGATTTGACCTCCGGATCCTCGTGGAAGAGCAAAATTTAACCGATTTGGTTGAAATTTGGTACGTGGTGTTAGTATATGATATTTAACAACCATGCCAAAAGTGGTCCATATCAGTCCATAATCATATATAGCCCCCATACAAACCGATCCCCAGATTTTGTTTTGGAGCTACTTGTCGGAGCAAATTTCATCCGAGTCAGTGGAAATTTGGTACATTGTGCTAGTATATGGCCGTTAACAACCATGCCTAACTAGGTCCATATCGGTCTATAGTTATATATAACCCTCAGATAAATAGATTCCCAATCACACAAAAATTGGTCCATATCAAGTTCACAATTGTATATAGCCCACATATAAGCGACCCCCATTTCAATTCTGGCTCTCTACACGGATGAAAAAGGCTGTTTTTCATATGTTTGGCTATAAACATTATATGTTTGGAACACAAATTTTTAAACACAATATTTTTGAGTGCAAGCATATAATGTTCATAAACTAGCATAACATGTTTGGGACATATATGTTAATATGTTAGAACATATTATGTTTGGGACATAAAATGTTTGTAAATATAATATGCTTGGATGCAAACATATATTAATTTAGAAATAGCCTATAAACATATATGTGTTTAGTAGCTTGGAGCGCTATTTAACAGGGAGCGATATTGAATTAAGTTGGTGGTTGTTGCTTGTTATTACAAAATTAACATTTTATTTTTCCTTGGGCAATTGATCAGCTACTTCTTTGATCCTTACAAACTGTGTGGTCCGCTGTTCGAATCCCCGTCCGGCAAAAGGTAAAATTAAAATAAAAACAAGTATATACGGCCGTAAGTTCGGCCAGGCCGAAGCTTATGTACCCTCCATCATGGATTGCGTAGAAACTTCTTCTAAACACTGCCATCCACAATCGAATTACTTAAGTTGCGGTAACGCTTGCCGATGGCAAGGCATCTTAAAACCTCCTAACACCATCTTCTCAATTGTATGACAAAATTTTCTATAGAAAGAAAATTTTAACAAAATTTTCTATAGAAATAAACTTTTGACAAAATTTTCTATAGAAATAAAATCTTGGTAGATTATTTTTGGCTCGAGTGGCAACCATGGTTATGAACCGAATAAAATTTGAACAAAATTTTCTATAGAAATAAAATTTTGACAAAATTTTCTATAGAAATAAAATTTTGACAATGATGAAAATTTTATTATGAACCGAATAATATTTTAACAAAATTTTCTCTAGAAATAAAATTTTGACAAAATTTTCTATAGAAATAAAATTTTGACAAAATTTTCTATAGAAAAAAATTTTGGTAGATTATTTTTGGCTCTAGTGGCAACCATGATTATGGACCGATATGGACCAATTTTTGTGTGATTGGACCAATTTTGGTATGGTTGTTAGCGACCATATACTAACACCACGTTCCTAATTTGAACCGGATCGGATGAATTGTGCTCCTCCAAGAAGCTCCGGAGGTCAAATCTGGAGAACGCTTTATATGGGGGCTATATATAATTATGGACCGATATGGACCAATTCTGGCACGGTTGTTAAAGATCATATACTAACACCATGTTCCAAATTACAACCGGATTGGATGAAATTTGCTTCTCTTGGAGACTTCGCAAGCCAAATCTGGGGATCGTTTTATATGGGGGCTATATATAATTATGAACCGATGTGGACCAATTTTTGCATGGTTGTTAGAGACCATATACCAATATCATGTACCAAATTTCAGGCGGATCGGATGAAATTTGCTTCTCTTTGAGGCTCCGCAACCCAAATCTGGGGATCGGTTTATATGGGCGCTTTATATAATTATGGACCGATGTGGACCAATTTTTGCATGGTTGTTAGCGACCATATACCAATACCATGTACCAAATTTCAGCCGGATCGGATGCAATTTGCTTCTCTTTGAGGCTTTGCAAGCCAAATCTGGAGATCGGTTTATATGGGGGCTATATATAATTATGAACCGATATGGACCAATTTTTGCATGGTTGTTAGAGACCATATACCAACAGCATATACCAAATCTCAGCCGGATCGGATGAAATATGCTTCTGTTAGAGGCTCCGCAAGCCAAATCTGGGGATCGGTTTATATGGGGGCTATATATAATTAAGGACCGATATGGACCAATTTTTGCATGGTTGTTAGAGACCATATACCAACATCATGTACCAAATTGCAGCCGGATCGGATGAAATTTGCTTCTCTTTTAGGCTCCGCAAGCCAAATCTGGGGATCGGATTATATGGGGGCTATATACAATTATGGACCGATGTGGACCAATTTTTGCACGGTTATTAGAGACCATATACCAACACCATGTACCAAATTTCAGCCGGATCGGATGAAATATGCTTCTCTTAGAGGCTCCACAAGCCAAATCTGGGGATCGGTTTATATGGGGGCTATATATAATTATGTACCGATATGGACCAATTTTTGCATTGTTGGTAGAGACCATATACTAACAGCATGTACCAAATTTCAGCCGGATCGGATGAAATTTGCTTCTCTTAGAGCAATCGCAAGCCAAATTTGGGGGTCCGTTTATATGGGAGCTATACGTAAAAGTGGACCGATATGAACCAATTTTCGCATGGTTGTTAGAGACCATATACCAACACCATGTACCAAATTTCAGCCTGATCGGATGAAATTTGCTTCTTTTAGAGCAATCGCAAGCCAAATTTGGGGGTCCGTTAATATGGGGGCTATACGTAAAAGTGGACCGATATGGACCAATTTTTGCATGGTTGTTAGAGACCATATACCAACATAATATACCAAATTTCAGCCGGATTGGATGAAATATGCTTCTGTTAGAGGCTCTACAAGCCAAATCTGAGGGTCCCTTTATATGGGGGCTATACGTAAAAGTGGACCGATATGGCCCATTTTCAATACCATCCGACCTACATCGATAACAACTACTTGTGCCAAGTTTCAAGTCGATAGCTTGTTTCGTTCGGAAGTTAGCGTGATTTCAACAGACGGACGGACGGACGGACATGCTTAGATCGACTCAGAATTTCACCACGACCCAGAATATATATACTTTATGGGGTCTTAGAGCAATATTTCGATGTGTTACAAACGGAATGACAAAGTTAATATACCCCCATCCTATGATGGAGGGTATAAAAATCATACAATTGAATAATTTCTTCTACAATGTTTGTATTACAGAAAAAGGTGCTAAGAACTAAAAAATCTCGTGGAAGTGAGAAAGATGTGGGGGAATATACAATTGAGCAGAAACAAAATTTTGAGCATTCAGGTCGAAAACCTATGTTGTTAGCACCTATATTACCTGTTTATTTTCATAATTCATTGTGATTGTAAATATATAAATAAATAAATAAAATTTTGAGCACAATATTGTTTGGGAGATTTTTTTTAAGCATATAATATTTTTGGGTGCAAAATGCTTCCAAACATATTATATGTTCACATAATAACATATTGTTTTTTGGAAGACAACATTATTGAATTTGGATGCAAAAATACAAAATGTTTGGAACTTAGACTACCCAAACATATATTGTTTAGACCAATATGCTTTCAAACATATTATATATTGGAAGAGATCAAACATATAAATGTTTGGGCAATACCCAAAAATGTATATGCTTGAAGCAAAATATGTTTGGGAGTATATGTTACAGAAGCGATTTTTTGTGAGCGTGTACGTACCAGGGATCCGGAGCGGAGCGTAGCGTGGAGCGGAGCGTAGCGTGGAGCGGAGCGGAGCAAGCCCTTTTTTGCCGGAGCGGGAGCGGAGCGGGAGCGGCATTTCTAAAATCCGGAGCGGAGCGGGAGCGGAGCGGTTTCCAAATGAAAAACCGCTCCGCTCCGAATAAAATATTACTTGAATGAAATGTGTAACTTTGAAATTACACTGTGTAGGTAATTTCAAATTTAGCTAGTACTTAGCGTAGTGTGAGTAAACGTTTAAAATGTACGATATGTATTTGTGTACGTACGTACATTGGGGAAAACACAAAAATGGCAAATGTCAAATTATATATCTAGTATGTGTTGTAAAAGTAACAACAGTACTTTCGATCAATTTCATTCCGTATTACTACAAAGATGTTTGTAATGAACGTCAAATAAATGCAATTAAACGATCTTATTTATATTTAATTTTTTAGTTTTCTACACTGAAAAAAATATTGTCGTGAAGTCAAAGATTCCATGTCCTTAGAATAAGAATGCAAATTTTGCTTAACATGGAAGACGCATTTCTCTAAAATAAAGTTTTTTTTCTTGTCCAAAAGGCAATAAACTTTTGAATGAAGTTGTAATGTCCTTATAATTAAGTGATTTTACTTAAAAATGTGTATCATAACATGAAAGATAAAATTTTTGAGGTAAGGTCAACGTGACTTTAATAATTAAGAAAAAATCTTAAAAATTAATAAAATTGTCTTTAAATTTGTTTCCTTTTTGCATCTTGCCTACAAAGCAAAATATCGTTAAAAAATTAGACATGTTTTTCAACACTTTATTTTAAAGACGCTTTTTACTTGAAACATAGCATAATTTCTACTGGAAGTCGAGTCTTGATATGGAAAATAAAATTGTCGTTAACTCGTTTTTAAATGATTTTGATAACAACTGACGAAAAAATCGAAAAAAATTAAAAATTAACATTTGCTCCCTAGAAGCAAGTACATAGCCCCCAAATGTAAAAGAGAATTACGTCTTTAAAGTATCCTTACTTGTATTCTCCGCTTCTTTGGCTCGGAATTAATACCCAAACTGTTAAAGTAAAGAAAAAATCTTTGGAACCGGGCATGCTTTTTTTCATTCACATTTGCTTTACTATTGTACTATATCCTAGCATTCTCTTATTTCTGATATTAGTTCTCGAAAATTTAATTAAAATTTCAATTTTGGTTGAAAAATGTGCGCATATACATTTATTATACAATAAAGGGGAAAAAAGCGAAATTAGGTAACACTAGATCTGAGTAGGAATATTCGTAGGTATACCACGGACTGATGTCGATGGAGGTTGTTGCAAACATAAACATACACACACACATTACAAATATAACAAAACCTCTTCTCTACGTCTGTTGCAAAACAAAAAAACTTTCGGAGAGTAGTTACTTCTACTCTGTGTATAGACTTTCAATTCCAATCAGCGTTGCCGTTTTGGTCCGATCGGACCAAAATTGGTCCAAAAGATTTCTAATTTTTAAATTTGGTCCGATGGTCAGACCAAACAGAATTTGGTCCATTTTGGTCCATTTTCATAAATTTGGTTTCTATCACATATTAAATAGTAGATATATCTAAATTTGATCCGATTTCTTCCAAATTCAATAACGTTCGTCCTTGTGCCCAAAAAACTCCCTGTACCAAATTTCATCAAAATCGGTTAATAATTGCGACCGAAATCCTGTGAACAACAAATACATGGACAGACGGACGGATGGACGGACGGACGCCAAGCGCTAGATCGATTCAGGAGGTGATTCTGAGTCGATCGGTATATATTTTATGGGGTCTAAAATCAATATTTCTTGTAAGCACATTTTTTGGCAGATCAAACTTATTATACCCTGACCACTATGTGGTTTAGGGTATAATTATACTCGAGCCAATAATAAGGATTTAAATTCGCTTGGAGAATAGGAAATTTTTCTGTCAAGAAAATTTTGTTAAACAATGTAATTAAAAGGTTAATTTAATTAATCTTCGTTTAAAAAAACTGGAAACTAGATGACTTAGTTAGAGAGTTAAACGGCATTATTCATTATTCATGTTTTTGTTTGAATAAAAATTTGTTCCTAAAACTTTTTTCAGATGTTTTATGGGTGACGATTTTTTGACGAATTTTTTCGGACGAATTGACGATTTTGACGTGGCCTCCAAGCTATTTAACGTATTCCGTTGTAGCACGCACTCCTTCCTGTTGTATTGTGCTGTGGTTCGGTAATCGGAATAGGATTTCCACCACTTTCGATCCATCGGCGGAGCAGATATTTCCCTCTGGTCTGGGGTCCCACTCTCCCAGGAACATATTATTGGCATCAGATCACACACTTGGCAGCTAAGGTCACTTAGTGGATTATTGGATTATTGCGGCATCCGCCATATCGATGGTCCGTCATGTTTCGTGTTTCGGTCCATTGTCTCAACATCTTCAATCTCGTCGCTAAATGTGATTTATATTGATCCATGTTTTGATCTCCCTATTTGGCACATTAAGCCTTCAAGCCCCATTTTTAATGCGATCATGTCACCGCCACTTTAACCTAATGCGATCCTAAAGCTAAATTATAAACCACAAAATACTAAATTTTGCTGCAAAAATTCTAAAATTTTTTCACTGCTCTATTGTGATACAAACTTATCTTTTATCAATGTGTGCTGCCCGATTCCATGTGTAGTTCACAGAAACTCCTTTTTATAACTGTGTCGTTTTGCGTTTTGCATTGCATTAAAACCACTCTTAACCACTCGGAAATGTAGCCATATTTAATGAGAGGAGTTAAAACATCGCTGAAAAGCATTTTGATGTTCGCTTGACACTAGAATTGAACCCATGAGCTTTTGTGAACAAGCAACAATCAATTGTATCATTAAACTGGTCCTAAAATTAACTACTTCTCTTTGTGTGCATAGCTCATTATCTGGACTGTTGCCCAGTTTCCATTACATGGTCCAGGATTTTATTATTGATAATTTCCTCTATGTCCGACTGCTGGTCTTTAGGTATTTATCCAGATGTGTTAGTGCAGTAGTTGCTCTCTTAACTAAGCTTCAACTTCGCATATTTTTTTATTCTCGAAAAAATACAATGCAGTGGAAAGCGTTAACATTTTGGGGATGCCAGTGAATATTTTCTATATTGCAGGGAAACATGCTGTAGTTTCAAGAGCTTCTTTAAATGAGTTTCTTTTGTTAGAACATAATTGTGCTATGCGGTTGAAAAACACACAGAATTGTGGTACTTTTTATTGTTCACCTACTTGTCGTTGTCACACTCACTTCACATTCACCTCCCTTGCCGCGTAACAGCTGATCCATACTCTTACCAAGATACCAACCAACATCATCGTCATCATCATTGCCATTCCCCCTGGTTTGTTGGCTAGTTGCGTTTGTTGTTGTCATGCAGTGGTTTCCGGTACACTGCGTTATTTTCCTTGGGTTTACTTGAAGTTTACTAAGGTTACCACCAGAAATTGTTGGACTAACCACATCTTCAAGCATTCCATTCCACTCATATCGGCAACAGCACTTCAAAACAGCCCGCATTCCATTCTCAATTCGGTGAAAAATGGAATAATTATTCTAAAGGGCTTCTTAGGGTCTTTGTTTGTCAATGGTGCTTGTTCGGGGTTTTTTGGTTTGCTTGAATTCTCATGCTACCGCACCTTGCCATCATACATTGAACAGCTGATTGCAATGGTTCTTCTATTGCACTGTGGAGCTTTTTGTCAAAAATTTTCGGTTAAATTCTTTTCGAGGTGTGTAGAAGTTGATCATACTATAAGGATTTTGGTATTGATTCCGAGCCGAAGATGCGGCTTCTTTAAAATAAATACAGATTTTGGGGAGTTATAAATCTTTAAATCTAGGCAATATAAAATTAAAATCTAGGCACTATAAAATTAAAATTATGCACTGAAAAAATATTCACGGTATATTAAAGATTACGCAACCTCAATTTTAGCCTGCGTAATTTACACACTATTAAGGACAAATTTCTTTGAAATAATGAAATTTTAATTAAAACAAGTATATACGGCCGTAAGTTCGGCCAGGCCGAAGCTTATGTACCCTCCATCATGGATTGCGTAGAAACTTCTTCTAAACACTGCCATCCACAATCGAATTACTTAAGTTGCGGTAACGCTTGCCGATGGCAAGGCATCTTAAAACCTCCTAACACCATCTTCTCAATTGTATGACAAAATTTTCTATAGAAAGAAAATTTTAACAAAATTTTCTATAGAAATAAACTTTTGACAAAATTTTCTATAGAAATAAAATCTTGGTAGATTATTTTTGGCTCGAGTGGCAACCATGATTATGAACCGAATAAAATTTGAACAAAATTTTCTATAGAAATAAAATTTTGACAAAATTTTCTATAGAAATAAAATTTTGACAATGATGAAAATTTTATTATGAACCGAATAATATTTTAACAAAATTTTCTCTAGAAATAAAATTTTGACAAAATTTTCTATAGAAATAAAATTTTGACAAAATTTTCTATAGAAAAAAATTTTGGTAGATTATTTTTGGCTCTAGTGGCAACCATGATTATGGACCGATATGGACCAATTTTTGTGTGATTGGACCAATTTTGGTATGGTTGTTAGCGACCATATACTAACACCACGTTCCTAATTTGAACCGGATCGGATGAATTTTGCTCCTCCAAGAAGCTCCGGAGGTCAAATCTGGAGAACGCTTTATATGGGGGCTATATATAATTATGGACCGATATGGACCAATTCTGGCACGGTTGTTAAAGATCATATACTAACACCATGTTCCAAATTACAACCGGATTGGATGAAATTTGCTTCTCTTGGAGACTTCGCAAGCCAAATCTGGGGATCGTTTTATATGGGGGCTATATATAATTATGAACCGATGTGGACCAATTTTTGCATGGTTGTTAGAGACCATATACCAATATCATGTACCAAATTTCAGGCGGATCGGATGAAATTTGCTTCTCTTTGAGGCTCCGCAACCCAAATCTGGGGATCGGTTTATATGGGCGCTTTATATAATTATGGACCGATGTGGACCAATTTTTGCATGGTTGTTAGCGACCATATACCAATACCATGTACCAAATTTCAGCCGGATCGGATGCAATTTGCTTCTCTTTGAGGCTTTGCAAGCCAAATCTGGAGATCGGTTTATATGGGGGCTATATATAATTATGAACCGATATGGACCAATTTTTGCATGGTTGTTAGAGACCATATACCAACAGCATATACCAAATCTCAGCCGGATCGGATGAAATATGCTTCTGTTAGAGGCTCCGCAAGCCAAATCTGGGGATCGGTTTATATGGGGGCTATATATAATTAAGGACCGATATGGACCAATTTTTGCATGGTTGTTAGAGACCATATACCAACATCATGTACCAAATTTCAGCCGGATCGGATGAAATTTGCTTCTCTTTTAGGCTCCGCAAGCCAAATCTGGGGATCGGATTATATGGGGGCTATATACAATTATGGACCGATGTGGACCAATTTTTGCACGGTTATTAGAGACCATATACCAACACCATGTACCAAATTTCAGCCGGATCGGATGAAATATGCTTCTCTTAGAGGCTCCACAAGCCAAATCTGGGGATCGGTTTATATGGGGGCTATATATAATTATGTACCGATATGGACCAATTTTTGCATTGTTGGTAGAGACCATATACTAACAGCATGTACCAAATTTCAGCCGGATCGGATGAAATTTGCTTCTCTTAGAGCAATCGCAAGCCAAATTTGGGGGTCCGTTTATATGGGAGCTATACGTAAAAGTGGACCGATATGAACCAATTTTCGCATGGTTGTTAGAGACCATATACCAACACCATGTACCAAATTTCAGCCTGATCGGATGAAATTTGCTTCTTTTAGAGCAATCGCAAGCCAAATTTGGGGGTCCGTTAATATGGGGGCTATACGTAAAAGTGGACCGATATGGACCAATTTTTGCATGGTTGTTAGAGACCATATACCAACATAATATACCAAATTTCAGCCGGATTGGATGAAATGTGCTTCTGTTAGAGGCTCTACAAGCCAAATCTGAGGGTCCCTTTATATGGGGGCTATACGTAAAAGTGGACCGATATGGCCCATTTTCAATACCATCCGACCTACATCGATAACAACTACTTGTGCCAAGTTTCAAGTCGATAGCTTGTTTCGTTCGGAAGTTAGCGTGATTTCAACAGACGGACGGACGGACGGACGGACGGACGGACATGCTTAGATCGACTCAGAATTTCACCACGACCCAGAATATATATACTTTATGGGGTCTTAGAGCAATATTTCGATGTGTTACAAACGGAATGACAAAGTTAATATACCCCCATCCTATGATGGAGGGTATAAAAAGTTTACAATTTTTGCTTCAAACTTTTTCATTAAATTTAGGACACACATTTTGAAAATTTGCGTCCCTTCGTTAAAGTTGCATGTCGTTAAACTAATGCAAATTTTCGTTAAAGTAAAGAAACGCATTTTTGATTTAAAGAAATCGTCCTTAAATTAACTGAAATATTGAATCTTTAGATTTAAGATAAAAACGCATCAAATATAGGCTAAGACTTATTTTGAGGATTTAGCATCTTTGGTTTAAAGTTTTTTTTTTGGAATTTTTTTTTGAATAGATTTATTAACATACGAGAAAAATAGTATGAAAATTCCATAAATGAGATCTGTATCCTAATTTTAATTTTATAAATCCTAGATTTAAAGCCAGATAGCATAGGTCGCAACAAATTTCCTTATTTAAAGTACCCGCATCTTTGGCTCGGAATCAATACCAAAATCCTCAAAAGAAGGTCAAAATCTTTGAATCCAAGTAAACTTTTCTTAGTGTTGTGCAGATCTGATTTATTGACCTTTTATTTTCCTTTTGCGATATATCAACAAAGCTATTCAAATGCAAATAAATTTCAGTTTAAACGACCAAATTATAACAGATACATAATTTAATGTAATAAATGTTTTATAATTAAAAAACAAAAAACTTTAAATCAAAGATGCAAAATCTTTCAAATAATTCTTAGCCTATATTTAAAGCTTTTTATACCCTTCACCACTACTGTGGTACAGGGTATAATAAGTTTGTGCATTTGTATGTAACACCGAGAAGGAATAGTCATAGACCCATCTTTTAGTATACCGATCGGCTTAGAATTAAATTCTGAGTCGATTTAGCAATGTCCGTCTGTCTGTCTGTCTGTCTGTCCGTCTGTCTGTTGATGTATTTTTGTGTGCAAAGTCCAGCTCGTAGTTTAAGTTCAATCATCCTCAAATTTGACGTAGGGTCCTTTATCGGCTCAAAGACGATCCCTATTGATTTGTGGATCGGTTCAGATTTAGATATAGCTGCCATATATATTTATAACCGATCTGGGCATAAATGACGTATTTATCAACCGATATTCATCCAATTTCGTACAATTGAATATTTTGTGAATCTTGTGAATTTTGTAGAATATCAGTCAAATCAAATCAGATTCAGATGTAGCTCTCATATATAGCTTTCGCCCTTTAAATCGGGCGAAAGCTATATATGGCCCCAGAGGCCAATCTTTTGTTCCGATTTACGTGAAAGTAGAATTAACGTGGAGTAGAATTGACATTATAAAAATATGCGTACCGAATTTGGTTGAAATTGGTTCAGATTTAGATATAGCGACCATATATAGCTTTCGCCGATTTACACTCTTTATTTGGAAGAAAAGTATATACTTTTTGTGATAAACGTTTATTCTTTTTCAGGATGTAATAACAATTTCATGAAGACTTACTCAAAATTTTTTTTCTGTCTAATTGCATTTTCCCTAACATCTTTCTCACTTCCACGAAGTTTTTTAGTTCTTAGCACCTTTTTCTGTAATACAAACAATGTAAAAGAAATTATTTTATAACTTTTTAATTTTTTTTACCTTTCGCCTGGACGGAGAATCGAACCGCGGACCATGTAGCCGTTATTGTCATCAATAGACAATTACCCATATAAGTTATATTTATATAGGCGCCCACGAGCCGATTAAACAAAGTTTATTTAACAGCAAAATACATTTAGTTGGGCACCGTGGAGCAGTGGTTGCTACGTCCGACTTGCATGCCAAGGGTCGTGGGTTCGATCCCTGCTTCGACCATTTTTATACCCTCCATCATAGGATGGGGGTATATTAACTTTGTCATTCCGTTTGTAACACATCGAAATATTGCTCTAAGACCCCATAAAGTATATATATTCTGGGTCGTGGTGAAATTCTGAGTCGATCTAAGCATGTCCGTCCGTCCGTCTGTTGAAATCACGCTAACTGGCGAACGAAACAATCTATCGACTTGAAACTTCGCACAAGTAGTTGTTATCGGTGTAGGTCGGATGGTATTGAAAATGGGCCATATCGGTCCACTTTTACGTATAGCGCCCATATAAAGGGACCCTCAGATTTGGCTTGTGGAGCCTCTAACAGAAGCATATTTCATCCGATCCGGAATTTGGTATATGGTATATGGTAAAATTGGTCCACATCGGTCCATAATTATATATAGCCCCCATATAAACCGATCTCCAGATGTGGCTTGCGGAGCCTAAAAGAGAAGCAAATTTCATCCGATCCGGCTGAAATTTGGTACATGGTGTTGGTATATGGTCTCTAACAACCATGCAAAAATTGGTTCACATCGGTCCATAATTATATATAGCCCCCATATAAACCGATCCCCAGATTTGGCTTGCGAAGTCTCCAAGAGAAGCAAATTTCATCCAATCCGGTTGTAATTTGGAACATGGTGTTAGTATATGATCTTTAACAACCGTGCCAGAATTGGTCCATATGGGTCCATAATTATATATAGCCCCCATATAAAAAATTCTCCAGATTTGACCTCCGGAGCCTCTTGGAGGAGCAAAATTCATCCGATCCGGTTCAAATTAGGCACGTGGTGTTAGTATATGGTCGCTAACAACCATACCAAAATTGGTCCAATCACACAAAAATTGGTCCATATCGGTTCATAATCATGGTTGCCACTAGAGCCAAAAATAATCTACCAAAATTTTAGTTCTATAGAAAATTTTGTCAAAATTTTATTCTAGAGAAAATTTTGTTAAAATTTTATTCGGTTCATAATAAAATTTTCATCATTGTCAAAATTTTATTTCTATAGAAAATTTTGTTCAAATTTTATTCGGTTCATAATCATGGTTGCCACTCGAGCCAAAAATAATCTACCAAGATTTTATTTCTATAGAAAATTTTATTTCTGTAGAAATTTTTGTCAAAATTTTCTTTCTATAGAAAATTTTGTCAAAATTTTTATTTCTGTAGAAAATTTTGTGAAAATTTTATTTCTATAGAAAATTTTGTTAAAATTTTATTTCTGTAGAAAATTTTGTCAAAATTTTATGTCTACTTTGTCAAACTGAATTATATACGTATTGGATCGATCTTTTTTGATTTAATATATACCACGTATGGACTTACATACAATTTAGAAGATGGTGTTAGGAGGCTTTAAGATACCTTGCCATCGGCAAGCGTTACCGCAACTTAAGTAATTCGATTGTGGATGGCAGTGTTTAGATGAAGTTTCTACGCAATCCATGATGGAGGGTACATAAGCTTCGGCCTGGCCGAACTTACGGCCGTATATACTTGTTTTTTTTTACATATATTCCAGATATGGTCGGAAGATTCCGAAAAAATGTTCAACATTACATTCTACTATATTAAAATGTGTCTTATTAAAGACTTAAAGTCAGAAAAGAACAGTGTTTGGGATAAACGAAATGGACTGTGTTTTTGGTTCAAAAATAACTTTTTTTATTGAAAAATAAAAATTTTGTACCAAACGAATTTTTTTGGTGATAAAAGTGTATATTTTCGAAGCAATTCAAAAAACTCTAACAACAGAAAAACGTTTCCGGTACATGTTTTCCAAACGTTGTTTTCTTTGCGTGCATATATATGTATCGCCCGATTTCGACGAATGGGGTCACGTTGCACTTTTTACTTACCGATCGTCATCACATTTAGCACAAAGTAATCTTTTGCATCACCCTTGAAGTCTGCAAAAAATCGGTTCAGATTTAGATATAGCTCTCATATATATGTATCGCCCAATTTTGCCAAATTTGGTCATAAAACCCTTATTTATTAACCGATCTTTCTCGAACTTGACTTAGTCTAATATTTTATAGTGCTAAAAATATGTGCAGAAAATTATCGAAATCGGTTCAGATTTAGATATAGTTTCCCAAATCCAGTCCTCTATGGTACTAACTTTATGTTATGTGCAAAATTTCATCGAAATCGGTTAAGATGTAGATATTGCTCCCATATATATGTATCGCCCGATTTTGAAAAATTTGCCCCTAATAACCTTATGTTTGACCACAGAGGCCTCATTTCTTAACTGATCTTACTCAAATTTTCCACAAGGTAACTTTCTGTGGTATCAATCATACCAGCAAAATATTATACAAATTGGTTCAGATTTAGATATAGCTCCCATATATATGCATCGCTCGATATTCCGAAATTTGGCCATAATACACAGAGAAAGCAGATTGGTTGTGATAACCGAATTTATTGCCAACCTCATTTTGGCAGTTACAGCAACTATCTGTTGGTAGTTGTGTCACCCAACTGATTCGGTCGACTCAATCGAATTATGGGAGATGCAATAATACTACATATGAAAATGGTTGTATTAACCGATGAAATTTGTCGTTACTCCCTTCTCCATTCGGTGGTATTAGCCAACCTATATAGCATCCACAATCAAATTGCAAACAAATGTCGCTTTCGCAAAATATTATATTTAATTTAAAAATGCTTATATGTTACATTGTTATAGTAAATAAAATTATTATATCTAAATACAATACATGAAAACCAGTATAAATGGCCGTAAGTTCGGCCAGGCCGAATCTTCTGTACCCTCCACCATGGATAGCGTAGAAACTTCTACGAAAGACTGTCATCCACAATCGAATTACTTGGGTTGTGGTATTTTAAATCGTTTTCTAAATTGTGAGTTAGTCCATACGTGGTATATATTAGACAAAAAAGGTATGTGTAGGTAAGTCTACAAATAATTACGAATCGATATGGACTTTTGCACGGTACGTAGGGAGCCTAAATTTAAATACGGGGGTCCCTTACATGGGGGCTATATACAATTATGAATTTGGTATGGACCAATTTTTGTGTGATTGAGGATCGATTTATATGAGGGCTATATATAAGTATAGACCGATATGGACCTAGTTAGGCATGGTTATTAACGGCCATATACTAGCACAATGTACCAAATTTCAAATGACTCAGATGAAATTTGCTCCTCCAAGAGGCTCCAAAACCAAATCTCGGGAACGGTATATGGGGGCTATATATGATTATGAACTGAAATGGACCACTTTTGGCATGATTGTTAAATATCATATACTACCACCACGTACCAAATTTCAGCCAGATCGGATGAATTTTGCTTCTCCAAAGGGCACATCTGGGGGCAAATCTGGGGATCGGTTTATATGGGGGTTATATATAATTATGGACTGATATGAACCAATTCCTGCATGGTTGTTGGATACCATATACTAACATCACGTACCAAATTTCGACCGAATCAGATGAATTTTGGTCTTCCAAGAGGCTCCGGAGGTCAAATCTAGTGATCGGTTTGTATGGGGGCTATATATAATTATGCACTTATGTGGACCAATTTTTGCATGGTCATTAGAGACCATATACTAACACCATGTACCAAATTTCATCCAGATCGGATGAAATTTGCTTCTCTTAGAGGGTGTTCAAGCCAAATCGGGGAATCGGTTTATATGAGGTCTATATATAATTATTGACCGATGTAGACCAATTTTTGCGCAGTTGTTAGAGACCATATACTAACACCATGTACCAAATTTCAGCCGGATCAGATGAAATTTGCTTCTTTTAGAGGCTCCGAAAGCCAAATCGGGGGATCGGTTTATATGGGGGCTATATATAATTATGCACCGATGTGGACCAATTTTTGCATGGTTGTTAGAGACCATATACTAACACCATGTACCAGATTTCAGCCGGATCGGATGAAATTTGCTTATCTTAGAGGCTCCGAAAGCCAAATCGGGGGATCGGTTTATATGGGGGATATCTTTAATTATGGACCGATGTGGACCAACTTTTGCATGGTTGTTAGAGACCATATACTAACACTATGTACCAGCCGGATCGGATGAAATGTGCTTCTGTTAGAGGGTCTGCAAGCCAAATTTGGGGGTCCGTTTATATGGGGGCTATACCTAAAAGTGGACCGATATGGCCCATTTGCAATACCATCCGACCTACATTAATAACAACTACTTGTGCCAAGTTTCAAGGCGATAGCTTGTTTCGTTCGGAAGTTAGCGTGATTTCAACAGACGGACGGACATGCTCAGATCGACTCAGAATTTCACCACGACCCAGAATATATATACTTTATGGGGTCTTAGAGCAATATTTCGATGTGTTACAAACGGAATGACAAAGTTAATATACCCCCATCCTATGGTGGAGGGTATAAAAATGCATCCTTTAAACATTTAGTTAGATAAAGCTCTTACAGCGAACAGCGTTGATTGTAGAAAGAACGAGCAACGCGGTATACAAAGTGGCGTCCCCAATTGAACCCACATTTAGAAAATGTTGTATTAGTGTGGATCTTGTAAAAGTAAACCTCCCCTTTAAATTTCCTACGTGTGTTAATAAAAAGGCGACTTACACAGATCATAGCGCATCTGTTTGTCAATATGCGATGAAGAAGCATCAGACTCAAAACTGTATTTATGCTAAAAGTTTTTGAAGAAATAGTATTTAATGATGCCTTGTATTCAAAATTTTGGAATTCTGGAAAGGAATAAATATCATTGAAAATTGCAGCAGTTTGGTCATACAAATTTACCTATTTAATGATACCTATTTATGTACCTTATTTAACCAAATCTTGACTATTACTTCCTTCAAATTCAAAATGTCGTTCTTGTAGGAATGTTTCACCCCGAAATTATTAAAAATATAGTATATAAAAAGTTTTGGTTTGATTTTAAGAATGACGTTTAAGTTATATATTTCTCGACAACAAATACAAATATTTTTACTTTGACAAATAAATAAATGGCAATCAAAATATATTTCAAATAACATTCGGTTTGCGCAACCGAATGATTATGATGAGTACTGAATGAAAGTTGCAAAAAGTTTTCTTGGTAGGTTGTACCCACCGATTTCCAATAAAATTATTCAAAGTAGAAACATTTGGTTAACACAATCATTTGTCTATTGTCATAAATAACTTTTTCTTGAAATCTTTCCCAGATGGTCTTAAGAATAAAATCATTGTGGTAAGTACAGAATATTCGTTGATACAATTGATATTTAGTTCTATGATTGGAATGTTCATTATTACAACCGATTTCCAACCAATCTCTTCTCTGTGTGTACTCTTATTTATTATTTAACCAATGTTATTTATTTGGAATTTGGCTCTCTTGTTACAATGCGACAATCGTTTCATATCGCACATTTTTTTAACTGAATTTTTGGAATAGTGTATTCTTAAAAACTGCAAAACTTAATAAAAATCATAATGATATCGTAAATAGTTCGAAATTTATAAGGATTTTAATTCATATTTTTAATTCCCAAAAAAAAAAAATATTAAAAAATGCCTTGCCCAAAAAAAAAAATCAATTTTCGTATTTCATATTTGCGGATTTGGCAGCTAAAACAACATTTCATATATCTGACGTGACCAACTCTTAACGCCTATAGGCTAGCCCGTGGACCCACAAATTTAAAGGAAAACACATCAGCTTTCATATAAAGAAAAAGTTATGCTGGCAATTTTTTGCATTCAAAAGTTACAGGATTTTTTCTTGACAATGACTAACTATGTCATTCCCACCTCCTCCATCCAATGGTAGAAGTTGCGGATACGGATCTCATCAAACTTCTTCAACAGTGTGGTTAATATTAAATAGACATTGCTGTCACTGATAGACACGGCTCCTTTAGGACAATATTCAGTTTGAATATTAAATTCATCGGATGAATCATACACGCATGGCCATGTCACATTGTCTACACCCCATTGGGGCCCTTTTTTCTATTGTTTTATGACTAATACTTAATATTTTTATAATGGCATATTACGCATTAAGAATCGCCCTGAATGTCTTGTACACTTCATTATACAACGCACGATTAATTTCATATGTGTGATGTGGATACACTGCTCCATGTGGCACAAGAAACAAATCTTAGGGTTGAGGGAAATGGCGACATTAAACCTCACTAGATATGAAAAAAAAATCATCGAGAGGAAAGAGTAATTACACATGTTGGCACTACAGAAGAAGATAGGAGCAATGCAACAGCTCAACATGTGGACGCATGTAATGTCCCATTAGTCATAACAATGTTGCAGGGACATTGCCTTTTGAGGCAATCAATATAGAAATTTTACACACATGTTGCAAGTGCCATATGAAATTGAGAATTTGTATACGCTCTACTGGTGTTGAGGATTGTCTTGTTTTTGTTGATTGCGTTGCTCTTAGTAATGGTGAAACATAAATTTAAAATGTATCGCATACGGTAAACACTACAAATTAACCGAAAACTATATGTATATCTAACCAAGAGAATTTGACAACATTGTCCCACACAGGGAGAAAGAGAGATGAAGAGTCATCTTGTCTTCAATTCTCCCTATATAAAGTAGCAAAGCTGGCTATTCATTTGTGAGGAAATGAATGCAATGCCATAAATCAGTTAACAAGTCATAATAATTGCTACTTTATGCGTAATTACAAGAACATGCCACAGTTGTCAAAGCAGCCATCGCATGGACAGCCAGCCGTTCACTTGGGTTTTTATATCGCATGCCAAAGCAACCTACCAGTTGGATCTGTTAGAAATTATTTCCCCCAGAAACTCAATCGAATGTAATAAACATAATTTAAAACAATTGAGCAGACCGAAAATACGATCAAACTATTTGGCTGGCAGAATCCTATATGCACGCAGAGAATAATTTTCTTTTCATAGAAATGCAATTGTAGACAAATGAAGCTTAGATTGATCATTAATATCCAGCAAACAATTGAGTTAGAAAACGGGTTACTAAAAGCTCTTCGGGACTTTACTCCCAGCAATACAGTGAGCTTGAAATCAATACACTAATAGAAAAAGTTTCGTTATATTAACGAAATGTGTCGTTAAAAGTCAGCAAATGAAACAAATTCGTTAATACAACGAATTTTTTCGTTAATATAACGAATTTCCACAAAAAGCGCGGTATAAACAGAAAAAAGTTAAGTGTTTTGGAAACTTCCATCTCTGTTATGAACACATGTTAAACTTTGTTTCGATCTGGCAACTCCTTCATATAGAAACAGGTGTTCAAAAAAGACGCATCCGCAATTTTTTTTATAATGGAAAAATTAGAAATGCGTCCTGTCATTAAATATTTACATAAAAAAGGTTTATCGGGACAAGAAATTCATAGTGATATGGTGAATGTGTTAGGTGAAAGTGCTCCTTCATATCGTTAGCAAAAATGCAAAAGAACGTAACTAACAAAAATTCGCAAAATAGTTTGTTGACTGCATTTGCCGTGTTTTATCAACAGCCATGGTCTCACAAACTTTTAGGTTTCTACGATCAAAAATAAAGATTTTATTAAGAACAAGTATATAAGGCCGTAAGTTCGGCCCGGCCGAAGATAATGTACCCTCCACCATGGATTGCGTAGAAACTTCTACTGAAGCCGATGGCAAGGTATCTTAAAACTTCCTAACACCGTAATATATACCACATAGTCCATACGTGGTATATATTAAACTAAACAAGTATATACGGCCGTAAGTTCGGCCAGGCCGAAGCTTATGTACCCTCCATCATGGATTGCGTAGAAACTTCATCTAAACACTGCCATCCACAATCGAATTACTTAAGTTGCGGTAACGCTTGCCGATGGCAAGGTATCTTAAAACCTCCTAACACCATCTTCTAAATTGTATGTAAGACCATACGTGGTATATATTAAATCAAAAAAGATCGATCCAATACGTATAGAATTCAGTTTGACAAAGTAGACATAAAATTTTGACAAAAATTTTTACAGAAATAAAATTTTAACAAAATTTTTTATAGAAATAAAATTTTCAGAAAATTTTCTATAGAAATAAAAATTTTGACAAAATTTTCTATAGAAAGAATATTTTGACAAAAATTTCTACAGAAATAAAATTTTAACAAAATTTTCTATAGAAATAAATGTTTGTCAAAATTTTCTATAGAAATAAAATCTTGGTAGATTATTTTTGGCTCGAGTGGCAACCATGATTATGAACCGAATAAAATTTGAACAAAATTTTTTATAGAAATAAAATTTTGACAAAATTTTCTATAAAAATAAAATTTTGACAAAATTTTCTATAGAAATAAAATTTTGGTAGATTATTTTTGGCTCCAGTGGCAACCATGATTATAAACCGATATGGACCAATTTTTGTGTGATTAGACCAATTTTGGTATGGTTGTTAGCGACCATATACTAACACCACGTGCCTAATTTGAACCGGATCGGATGAATTTTGCTCCTCCAAGAGGCTCCGGACGTCAAATCTGGAGAATGTTTTATATGGGGGCTATATATAATTATGGACCAATATGGACCAATTCTGGCACGGTTGTTAAAGATCATATACTAACACCATGTTCCAAATTACAACCGGATTGGATGAAATTTGCTTCTCTTGGAGACTTCGCAAGCCAAATATGGGGATCGGTTTATATGGGGGCTATATATAATTATGGACCGATGTGGACCAATTTTTGCATGGTTGTTAGAGACCATATACCAACACCATGTACCAAATTTCAGCCGGATCGGATGAAATTTGCTTCTCTTTGAGGCTCCGCAAGCCAAATCTGGGGATCGGTTTATATGGGGGCTATATATAATTATGGACCGATGTGGACCAATTTTTGCACGGTTGTTAGAGACCATATACCAACACCATATACCAAATTTCAGCCGGATCGGATGAAATTTTCTTCTCTTTGAGGCTCCGCAAGCCAAATCTGGGGATCGGTTTATATGGGGGCTATATATAATTATGGACCGATGTGAACCAATTTTTGCATGGTTGTTAGAGACCATATACCAACACGATGTACCAAATTTCAGCCGGATCGGATGAAATTTGCTTCTCTTTTAGGCTCCGCAAGCCAAATCTGAAGATCGGTTTATATGGGGGCTATATAAAATTATGGACCGATGTGGACCAATTTTTGCATGGTTGTTAGAGACCATATACCAACACCATATACCAAATTTCAGCCGGATCGGATGAAATTTGCTTCTCTTAGAGGCTCCACAAGCCAAATCTGAGAGTCCCTTTATATGGGGGCTATACGTAAAAGTGGACCGATATGGCCCATTTTCAATACCGTCCGACCTACATCGATAACAACTACTTGTGCCAACTTTCAAGTCGATAGCTTGTTTCGTTCGGAAGTTAGCGTGATTTCAACAGACGGACGGACGGACGGACGGACATGCTTAAATCGACTCAGAATTTCACCACGACCCAGAATATATATACTTTATGGGGTCTTAGAGCAATATTTCGATGTGTTACAAACGGAATGACAAAGTTAATATACCCCCATCCTATGATGGAGGGTATAAAAAGGCCGATTAAATACGTATATAATTAAGTTCAAAGTTTCTATAGAAATGAAATTTTGACAAAATAAAATTTTGACAACATTTTTTATAGAAGTACAATTTTAATAAAATTTTTACAAAATAAAATTAGGAAAAAAGTTTCTATAGAAATAAAATTTTGACAAAATTTTCTATAGAAATAAAATTTTGACAAAATTTTCTATAGAAATAAAATTTTGACAAAATTTTCTATAGAAATAAAATTTTGACAAAATTTTCTATAGAAATAAAATTTTGACAAAATTTTCTATAGAAATAAAATTTTGACAAAATTTTCTATAGAAATAACATTTTGACAATGTTTTCTATAAAAATAAAATTTTGGTAGATTATTTTTGGCTCGAGTGGCAACCATGATTATGAACCGATATGGACCAATTTTTGTGTGATTGGGGATCGGCTATATATAACTACAGACCGATATGGACCAATTTTGGCATGGTTATTAGCGGCCTTATGCTAACACCACGTTGCAAATTTCAACCGGATCGGATGAATTTTGCTTCTCCAAGAGGCTCCGGAGATCAAATCTGGGGAACGGTTTATATGGGGGCTATATATCATTATGGACCGATATGGACCAATTCTTGCGTGTTTGTTAGAGACCACATTCTAACACCATGTTCCAAATTTCAACCGGATCGGATGAATTTTGCTCCTCCAAGAGGCTCCGGAGGACGAATCTGGGGATCGATTTATATGGGGGATATATATAATTATGGACCGATATGCACCAATTCCTGCATGGTTGTTACAGACTATATACTAACACAACGTACCAAATTTCAACCGGATCAGATGAATTTTGACCCTCTAAGAGGCTCCGGAGGTCAAATCTGGGGATCGGTTTATATGGGGGCTATATATAATTATGGACCGATGTGGACCAATTTTTGCATGGTTGTTAGAGAGCATATACTAACACCATGTACCAAATTTCAACCGGATCGGATGAAATTTGCTTCTCTTAGAGCAATCGCAAGCCAAATTTGGGGGTCCGTTTATATGGGGGCTATATATAATTATGGACCGATATGGACCAAATTTTGCATGATTATTAGAGACCGTATACAAACACCATGTACCAAATTTCATCCGGATCGGATGAAATTTGCTTCTTTTAGAGCAATCGCAAGCCAAATTTGGGGGTCCGTTTATATGGGGGCTATACGTAAAAGTGGACCGATATGGACCAATTTTTGCATGGTTGTTAGAGACCATATACTAACCCCATGTACCAAATTTCAGCCGGATCGGATGAAATTTGCTTCTCTTAGAGGCATCGCAAGCCAAATTTGGGGGTCCGTTTATATGGGGGCTATACGTAAAGGTGGACCGATATGGCCCATTTGCAATACCATCCGACCTACATCAATAACAACTACTTGTGCCAAGTTTCAAGTCGATAGCTTGTTTCGTTCGGAAGTTAGCGTGATTTCAACAGACGGACGGACGGACGGACATGCTCAGATCGACTCAGAATTTCACCACGACCCAGAATATATATACTTTATGGGGTCTTAGAGTAATATTTCGATGTGTTACAAACGGAATGACAAGGTTAATATACCCCCCATCCTATGGTGGAGGGTATAAAAATCAACAAGTATATACGGCCGTAAGTTCGGCCAGGCCGAAGCTTATGTACCCTCCATCATGGATTGCGTAGAAACTTCTTCTAAACACTGCCATCCACAATCGAATTACTTAAGTTGCGGTAACGCTTGCCGATGGCAAGGCATCTTAAAACCTCCTAACACCATCTTCTCAATTGTATGACAAAATTTTCTATAGAAAGAAAATTTTAACAAAATTTTCTATAGAAATAAACTTTTGACAAAATTTTCTATAGAAATAAAATCTTGGTAGATTATTTTTGGCTCGAGTGGCAACCATGATTATGAACCGAATAAAATTTGAACAAAATTTTCTATAGAAATAAAATTTTGACAAAATTTTCTATAGAAATAAAATTTTGACAATGATGAAAATTTTATTATGAACCGAATAATATTTTAACAAAATTTTCTCTAGAAATAAAATTTTGACAAAATTTTCTATAGAAATAAAATTTTGACAAAATTTTCTATAGAAAAAAATTTTGGTAGATTATTTTTGGCTCTAGTGGCAACCATGATTATGGACCGATATGGACCAATTTTTGTGTGATTGGACCAATTTTGGTATGGTTGTTAGCGACCATATACTAACACCACGTTCCTAATTTGAACCGGATCGGATGAATTTTGCTCCTCCAAGAAGCTCCGGAGGTCAAATCTGGAGAACGCTTTATATGGGGGCTATATATAATTATGGACCGATATGGACCAATTCTGGCACGGTTGTTAAAGATCATATACTAACACCATGTTCCAAATTACAACCGGATTGGATGAAATTTGCTTCTCTTGGAGTCTTCGCAAGCCAAATCTGGGGATCGTTTTATATGGGGGCTATATATAATTATGAACCGATGTGGACCAATTTTTGCATGGTTGTTAGAGACCATATACCAATATCATGTACCAAATTTCAGGCGGATCGGATGAAATTTGCTTCTCTTTGAGGCTCCGCAACCCAAATCTGGGGATCGGTTTATATGGGCGCTTTATATAATTATGGACCGATGTGGACCAATTTTTGCATGGTTGTTAGCGACCATATACCAATACCATGTACCAAATTTCAGCCGGATCGGATGCAATTTGCTTCTCTTTGAGGCTTTGCAAGCCAAATCTGGAGATCGGTTTATATGGGGGCTATATATAATTATGAACCGATATGGACCAATTTTTGCATGGTTGTTAGAGACCATATACCAACAGCATATACCAAATCTCAGCCGGATCGGATGAAATATGCTTCTGTTAGAGGCTCCGCAAGCCAAATCTGGGGATCGGTTTATATGGGGGCTATATATAATTAAGGACCGATATGGACCAATTTTTGCATGGTTGTTAGAGACCATATACCAACAGCATATACCAAATTTCAGCCGGATCGGATGAAATTTGCTTCTCTTTTAGGCTCCGCAAGCCAAATCTGGGGATCGGATTATATGGGGGCTATATACAATTATGGACCGATGTGGACCAATTTTTGCACGGTTATTAGAGACCATATACCAACACCATGTACCAAATTTCAGCCGGAGCGGATGAAATATGCTTCTCTTAGAGGCTCCACAAGCCAAATCTGGGGATCGGTTTATATAGGGGCTATATAATTATGTACCGATATGGACCAATTTTTGCATTGTTGGTAGAGACCATATACTAACAGCATGTACCAAATTTCAGCCGGATCGGATGAAATTTGCTTCTCTTAGAGCAATCGCAAGCCAAATTTGGGGGTCCGTTTATATGGGAGCTATACGTAAAAGTGGACCGATATGAACCAATTTTCGCATGGTTGTTAGAGACCATATACCAACACCATGTACCAAATTTCAGCCTGGTCGGATGAAATTTGCTTCTTTTAGAGCAATCGCAAGCCAAATTTGGGGGTCCGTTAATATGGGGGCTATACGTAAAAGTGGACCGATATGGACCAATTTTTGCATGGTTGTTAGAGACCATATACCAACATAATATACCAAATTTCAGCCGGATTGGATGAAATATGCTTCTGTTAGAGGCTCTACAAGCCAAATCTGAGGGTCCCTTTATATGGGGGCTATACGTAAAAGTGGACCGATATGGCCCATTTTCAATACCATCCGACCTACATCGATAACAACTACTTGTGCCAAGTTTCAAGTCGATAGCTTGTTTCGTTCGGAAGTTAGCGTGATTTCAACAGACGGACGGACGGACGGACGGACGGACGGACGGACGGACGGACGGACGGACATGCTTAGATCGACTCAGAATTTCACCACGACCCAGAATATATATACTTTATGGGGTCTTAGAGCAATATTTCGATGTGTTACAAACGGAATGACAAAGTTAATATACCCCCATCCTATGATGGAGGGTATAAAAAGACGTAACTACAACCGTATATATTTCATAAATCAAAGAGACGTAACTACACACTTTTGTAGACGAAGTACAAATTTTTTTTTTTTTGCAAAGTAGGCTGTTTTTTTCTAGTTTGTTCGAGGTTACTTTAAAAAAGCTAACCAAATTTAGTTGTTTGGGGACAGTTATTGCAGTTAGTGAGAATAAAGAGACGGCAAGTAAAAACGTTTTTACCTTCTCCTGTAAAAAAAATGAAAATTGTAGTTACGTTCTTTTGCATTTCTGCCAACGATATGCAACAGTAAAAAATTGGAAATGCGTTTTTATTAAATATTTACATAAAAAAGGTTTATCGGGATAAGAAATTCATAATGATATGGTAAATGTGTTAGGTGAAAGTGCTCCTTCATATGCAACAGTAAAAAATTGGGTTGCTGAATTTAAACGTGGTCGTACAAGCATTGAAGATGAACCACGTAGTGGACGTCCAAAAACAGCAACAACAACAGAAATTGTAGCCAAAGTGCATGATATGATATTAAATGATCGACAAATAAAAGTGCGTGAAATTGCTATTACCATGGGCATCTCAAATGATCGAGCCCATTTAATTTTGCATGAAGAACTACAGATGAAAAAGTATTCTGCAAGATGGCTGACGCATTTGTTAATGGTCGATCAAAAACGCATACACTGTTATAAAAATATGTTTTTCATATGTTCCGATGTAAACAAAATGTGTTTCGGGCACAATTTTTAAACACAATATTTTTAAGTGCAAACATGTAATGTTAATAAACTAAAACTAAATGTTTGAGACACATATGTTAATATGTTAGAATATATTATGTTTCGGGCATGAATGTCTCATAAAAATAATATGTGTGAATGTAAACATATATAAATTTACAAATTTCGAGTAAAAGTATATATATTGTGATATTTTATTCAGAGAGCGACAGAGAGAGTATAGAGAAAGAAATAGAGATGGAAACCGGGAGGGTTGACCAAAGATATCAACATAATACAGCGAGAGAATCAAAACAGAGCAATTTCTGTGAAACCGCTTGTATGTTGTTTCGGAAAACTGTTTTATGATAAGATCAAAAATTTGATATGCTTAAGTCTAAATATTATTTAATTTGAATATTAGAATGAGTATTCGGAGTAAAGAGAATAGACATTCGGAACCAAGAGAATAGACATTTGAAAAAAAAACAACATGTGTTTTCGCCTTGAGAGCAGCATTTTATGTATGTGTGGACATGGGTTTGTTTATAATTTTGGCGTTATGGGCAAACTTTTTTCTTGGTTCGTTAAAAGAAATCGGAACGTACGAGGAGTAAGTCAAAATATTCAGGCAAAGGAAATTAAAAAAACGGTGGAAAATATACAAAAATTACAAAGGGATCTTCATAAAAATAACGAAAGGATACTATACTCTGTTTAGAGTTGGGACAGTAAAATGAAAAAAGGAGGAAATAGTGAAAAATTAAACAGTAAAATGTATAAAAACAAAGTTTAGTTCCTCTTTTTAATAAGTAGTCCAAGAGGAGTTGACCGACATCTTCAAATATAAAAGAGGACATTAAGTTCGAGTTTTGCAGCTAAAACAATTGAAAAAGTTCATTTTCTTTAAAATGAATGAAAGGCAAAACAGGGTCATTTTAGAGCGATAATGCCAACTTAATACCGGCCTTAAAGGTAAACATGAAATTAAGTACAAAACACGATAAGTTTTAAATGCATTTAAAATGGTGTTAAATGCTAGTAACAAACTGTTCACGCCTAGTGTATATTATAAAATTATTTATATATGTTCATACTCGACTCCACGTTCTTCTTTTTTTAGAGTTTTTGAATACCTTCATAAATTTCAAACTTTTATACCAAAAACAGACTTTTGTTACAAAATTCTTATTTTTGCAATAAAAAATAATATTTTATCCAAAAGCTCAGTCCATTTCGTTTATATCAAGCACTGTTCTTTTTTGACTGTAAATCTTTAATAACCCACAATGAGCACAATCTTCTTTGGGGAAAATTCTTCCAAGCATATAATATTTTTTGGCTCAAAATGCTTCCAAACATAAAGGGTGATACGGTCAAAATTTGGTCAATATAAACTTGACGTATTTCTTTCAATTTTGCATTTAAAAAACCTGAGGTGTGTGTGTGTAGAATGTTGCTCCTATTTTGATTTTGAAATTCACTCTTCAATTGTCAAAATGCCGTCCAAGCAAGAAGAACAGCGTATCAAAATTTTGCTCGCGCATCGCGCAAATTCGAGCTACTCGCACGCAAAGCTGGCAAAATCGCTAAAAGTTGCTAAATAAACCGTTACAAATGTAATTAAAGTGTTTGGGGAACGTTTGTCGACAGCCAGGAAGTCTGGATTGGGGGGAAATCGAAAACCGGAAGCCGCTGAGACGACAAAGAGAGTTGCCGGTAGTTTCAAGCGAAACCCTAACCTCTCTCTCCGAGATGCCGCAAATAAGCCACGTGTATCGTCTACAACCGTGCATCGAGCCAAAAAACGAGCCGGACTATCGACTTACAAGAAGGTAGTGACTCCAAATCGCGATGATAAACAAAATACGACGGCCAAAGCGCGATCCCGGAGGCTGTACACGACGATGCTGACGAAGTTTGACTGCGTGGTAATGGCCGACGAAACCTACGTCAAAGCCGACTACAAGCAGCTTCCGGGACAGGAGTTTTATACGGCAAAAGGAAGTGGAAAGGTAGCAGATATTTTCAAGCACATAAAACTGTCAAAGTTTGGCAAGCCATCTGTACCTGTGGCTTGAAAAGCAGCATTTTCGTAGCTTCCGGGACTGTCAACCAAGAAATTTACGCGAAAGAGTGTTTGAATAAACGTCTGCTGCCTTTCCTGAAGAAACAAGGTTGTTCCGTACTGTTTTGGCCGGATCTGGCATCTTGCCATTACGGTAAAAAGGCCATGTAGTGGTACGCCGCCAACAATGTGCAGGTGGTTCCCAAGGACAAGAACCCTCCCAACACGCCAGAGCTCCGCCCAATTGAGAAATACTGGGCTATTGTCAAGCGGAACCTAAAGAAGACCAAAAAAGCTGCTAAGGACGAGCAGCAGTTCAAGGCAAACTGGCTTTCTGCGGCGAAGAAGGTGGACAAGGTGGCTGTACAAAATCTGATGGCAGGTGTCAAGCGTGAAGCCAGGTAATTCGGATTTGGAAAAGCGAAAGCCTAACTGAATATTTTCCTGAATTTTATACTAATTGAACTTGAAAAAGAAATTTAATTTGATTTTTTAAATAAACGATTTCACCGATTTACATGCGTTTTCCCTTGACCAAATTTTGACCGTATCACCCTTTATAACATGTTCACATAAAACAAACATATTAATGTTTCGGTAGTATCCAATAATATATGTGCTTCCTGCAAAATATGTTTGAAACATATGTTAGAGAAGCAATTTTTTTTAGGGTGTAAGAATGAACATTTCTCAAGCTTGTTTGGATCGTTTTAAGCGAAATAAAATAGATTTTAAGCATCGTTTCATAACTGTTGATGAGACATGGATCCACCTCTATACTCCAGAGACAAAAGAACAATCCAAACAATGGACTGAAGCTGGAGGAAGTGCTAGAGGAAGTGGCAACAACAATTCAATCGGCTGGTAAGGTTATGGCAACGGTTTTTTGGGACTTCAAAGGTATTTTATTGATTGACTATCTGCAAAAGGGTAAACAATAAATTCAGAGTACTATTGCAACCTTTTGGATCAATTAAATGTACAAATTCGAGAAAAACGTCCTGGCTTACAACAAAAAAAAAAAAAATAATTGTTCATCAAGACAACGCACTAGCGCACAAAAGTGTTTTAACAATGGCTAAAATCAACGAATTAAAGTACGAGTTGCTTGACCACCCACCTTATTCTCCTGATTTAGGTCCCAGTGACTTTTACTTGTTCCGAAATCTAAAAAAAAATCCTTGCTGGCAAGCGTTTTACCTCAAATGAAGATGCAATTACAGTTGTAAACCACTATTTTGAAGACCTTGAGGAAAACTATTTTAATCAAGGGATAGAATTGCTAGAAAAACGTTGGACTAAGTGTATTGAAGCTTCAAGAGATTATATTGAAAAAAGTGACCCCTACTTTAAGTTAAAATGAACTCATTATGAAGAAAGTTGAACTTCCTATAGCGCCAAATACCTTTTTATTTGTTTGAACGATGTGTTTTTCGTAGAAATTAGGTAGAATGCATTCCATATATTAGTTAACATTTTCCTATATTTATGTACCACTATACTACAGAATGAAAAAATTTAACTGAATTGAATTCATATATGAATTGATTTTATTGAACTTTTTTCATTCATTTGTACAAATCCTACATATTTGTGGTAAACCTTTTACTTCAAAATTAGAACTGCTTACCTTCTTTTTTAAATACAATTTATTTATTTATATAAGCACTTTTTACTTCTATAAAATACATGTTTAATTAATATATTAAATATACTTATTTAAAATCAACAGCATCGACTGGTCTTGAAATATTAGTTTATTGGAAATTGGTTTATTGCAATTGGAAATAGTGGAATCACTGTTTCCAATTTCCATGTAATGTTATTAACTGTACACCGCATTTTTCTTCTTCTTGTACCTTTCACTTGTAATAAGTTCCTGCCTAGCAATGTTGTCCTCTTTTTACAATTTCAATACCTACAAATATAAAAAAATATAAACCAATTTTTTCACAAAAGGTTAACGTCACTGAATGTTACCAGTTAATTGAAGACGAATTAAGGGGTTGTTATTCTTCTGGTATTTTTCTCACTAATTTAAAATAAAAAATATTTTATATATTTTATTTGTTATTTATTATATTATTTTACTAAATTATTTTTTAACTATCTCTCAGTATATCATAACACACGATTCCAACTAAAACAACAACCCATTCGCATATCGATTAAAGGGTGATACGGTCAAAATTTGGTCAAGGGAAAACGCGTGTAAAATCGCGGTGAAATCGTTTATTTAAAAAATCAAATTAAATTTCTTTTTATACCCTCCACCATAGGATGGGGGTATATTAACTTTGTCATTCCGTTTGTAACACATCGAAATATTGCTCTAAGACCCCATAAAGTATATATATTCTGGGTCGTTGTGAAATTCTGAGTCGATCTAAGCATGTCCGTCCGTCCGTCCGTCTGTCCGTCCGTCCGTCTGTCCGTCTGTCCGGCTGTCCGTCCGTCTGTGGAAATCACGCTAACTTCCGAACGAAACAAGCTATCGACTTGAAACTTGGCACAAATAGTTGTTATTGATGTAGGTCGGATGGTATTGAAAATGGGCCATATCGCACCACGTTTACGTATAGCCCCCATATAAACCGATCCCCAAATTTGGCTTGGGGAGCCTCCCGGAGGAGCCGATCCGGTTGAAATTTGGTACGTGGTCTTAGTATACGGTCTCTAACAACCATGCAAAAATTGGTCCATATCGGTCCATAATTATATATAGCCCCCATATAAACCGATCCCCAGATTTGACCTCCGGAGCCTCTTGGAAGAGCAAAATTCATCCGATCCAGTTGAAATTTGGTACATGGTGTTAGTATGTGGTCTCTAACAACCATGCAAAAATTGGTCCATATCGGTCCATAATTATATATAGTTCCCATATAAACCGTCCCCAGATTTGACGTCCGGAACCTCTTGGAGGAGCAAAAGTCATCCGATACGGTTGAAATTTGGTACATTTTGTCAATATATGGCCTCTAACAGCCATGTAAAAATTGGTCCATATCGGTCTTTAGTTATATATAGCCGATGACTTATTACACAAAAATTGGTCCATATCGCCAAAAATAATCTACCAAAACTTTATTTCCATAGAAAATTTTGTCAAATTTTATTTCTATAGAAAATTTTGTAATCTACCAAAACTTTATTTCCATAGAAAATTTTGTCAAATTTTATTACTATAGAAAGTTTTGTTAAAATTTCATTTCTATAGAAAGTTTTGTCAAAAGTTTATTTCTATAGAAATGTTTGTCAAAATTTTATTTCTATAGAAAATTTTGTAAAAAATTTATTTCTGTAGAAAATTTTGTCAACATTTTATTTCTATACAAAATTTTGTCAAAATTTCATTTCTATACAAAATTTTATCAACATTTTATTTCTATAGAAATTTTTGTCAAAATTGTATTGCTATAGAAAATTTTGTCAACATTTTACTTCCATAGAAAATTTTGTCAACATTTTATTTCTATAGAAAATTTTGTCAAATTTTTATTTCTATAGAAAATTTTGTCAAATTTTTATTTCTATAGAAAATTTTGTCAAAATTTTATTTCTATAGAAAATTTTATCAAGGTTTTGTCAAAATTTTATTTCTATAGAAAATTTTGTCAAACTAGATTATATACGTATTTAATCGGCCTTTTTATACCCTCCATCATAGGATGGGGGTATATTAACTTTGTCATTCCGTTTGTAACACATCGAAATATTGCTCTAAGACCCCATAAAGTATATATATTCTGGGTCGTGGTGAAATTCTGAGTCGATCTAAGCATGTCCGTCCGTCCGTCCGTCCGTCCGTCCGTCTGTTGAAATCATGCTAACTTCCGAACGAAACAAGCTATCGACTTGAAACTTGGCACAAGTAGTTGTTATCGATGTAGGTCGGATGGTATTGAAAATGGGCCATATCGGTCCACTTTTACGTATAGCCCCCATATAAAGGGACCCTCAGATTTGGCTTGTGGAGCATCTAACGGAAGCATCCGGCTGAAATTTGGTATATGGTGTTTGTATATGGTCTCTAACATCCATGCAAAAATTGGTCCACATCGGTCCATAATTATATATAGCCCCCATATAAACCGATCCCCAGATTTGGCTTGCGGAGCCTAAAAGAGAAGAAAATTTCATCCGATCCGGCTGAAATTTGGTACATGATGTTGGTATATGGTCTCTAACAACCATGCAAAAATTGGTCCATATCGGTCCTTAATTATATATAGCCCCCATATAAACCGATCCCCAGATTTGGCTTGTGGAGCCTCTAAGAGAAGCAAATTTCATCCAATCCGGCTGAAATTTGGTACATAGTGTTCGTATATGGTCTCTACCAATCATGCAAAAATTGGTCCACATCGGTCCATAATTATATATAGCCCCCATATAAACCGATCCCCAGATTTGGCTTGCGGAGCCTCAAAGAGAAGCAAATTTCATCCGATCCATCTGAAATTTGGTACATGATGTTGGTATATGGTCTCTAACAACCATGCAAAAATTGGTCCATATCGGTCCTTAATTATATATAGCCCCCATATAAACCGATCCCCAGATTTGGCTTGTGGAGCCTCTAAGAGAAGCAAATTTCATCCAATCCGGCTGAAATTTGGTACATAGTGTTCGTATATGGTCTCTACCAATCATGCAAAAATTGGTCCACATCGGTCCATAATTATATATAGCCCCCATATAAACCGATCCCCAGATTTGGCTTGCGGAGCCTCAAAGAGAAGCAAATTTCATCCGATCCATCTGAAATTTGGTACATGATGTTGGTATATGGTCTCTAACAACAGTGCAAAAATTGGTCCACATCGGTCCATAATTATATATAGCCCCCATATAAACAAATCACCAGATTTGGCTTGCGAAGTCTCCAAGAGAAGCAAATTTCATCCAATCCGGTTGTAATTTGGAACATGGTGTTAGTATATGATCTTTAACAACCGTGCCAGAATTGGTCCATATCGGTCCATAATTATATATAGCCCCCATATAAAACGTTCTCCAGATTTGACCTCCGGAGCCTCTTGGAGGAGCAAAATTCATCCGATCCGGTTCAAATTAGGAACGTGGTGTTAGTATATGGTCGCTAACAACCATACCAAAATTGGTCCAATCACACAAAAATTGGTCCATATCGGTTCATAATCATGGTTGCCACTAGAGCCAAAAATAATCTACCAAATTTTATTTCTGTAGAAAATCTTGTCAACATTTTATTTCTATAGAAAATTTTGTCAAAATTTTATTTCTAGAGAAAATTTTGTTAAAATCTTATTCGGTTCATAATAAAATTTTCATCATAGTCAAAATTTTATTTCTATAGAAAATTTTGTCAAAATTTTATTTCTATAGAAAATTTTGTTCAAATTTTATTCGGTTCATAATCATGGTTGCCACTCGAGCCAAAAATAATCTACCAAGATTTTATTTCTATAGAAAATTTTGTTAAAATTTTATTTCTGTAGAAATTTTTGTCAAAATTTTCTTTCCATAGAAAATTTTGTGAAAATTTTATTTCTATAGAAAATTTTGTTAAAATTTTATTTCTGTAGAAAATTTTGTCAAAATTTTATGTCTACTTTGTCAAACTGAATTATATACGTATTGGATCGATCTTTTTTGATGTAATATATACCACGTATGGACTTACATACAATTTAGAAGATGGTGCTGGAGGTTTTAAGATACCTTGCCATCGGCAAGCGTTACCGCAACTTAAGTAATTCGATTGTGGATGGCAGTGTTTAGAAGAAGTTTCTACGCAATCCATGATGGAGGGTACATAAGCTTCGGCCTGGCCGAACTTACGGCCGTATATACTTGTTTTGTTTAATATATACCCCGTATGGGCTAACTTACAATTTAGAAGACAGTGCTAAAAAGTTTTACGATACCTTGCCATCGGCAAGTGTTATCGCAACCCACACGCAGAGAAGAAACATGATTGCCACAATCATATTCGAAGAGCAAAATAATATGATAGCAGCTATTTTTGCGGCGACCATGTAACATTTTAACCTGCAACCATGTTGGATCAGTGAACATGGTTCTAAGAAAAATACAATTGTCCTCATCTAAAATGTTATTATATTGATAAAAAGAATTTTGTTTCCATTAAAAGACAATGGTCACGATCTAAAATGTTATGTTATTCGTCAAAAATGTTTTTCTTCTAGTTAAAAGAACATGGTCACAACCTGAAATGTTTTGATTTTTATGAAAAAACTTTTTTCGTCGTCGAAAAAAGGACGCCACTTGAGAAAAGAAAACACAAAATCAACTTTATTTATTTGTTTTTATTTATTTACAAACTAATTCATTGTTTATTTGTATTTATAATGTCGTGCAAGCAAACTTCACATATTTTTACACACTCTAGTTTGGTTCAATTTCAACAATAAGTAATCATTCCATATTTACTTCGTGACCATCAAATGTACAAACACAGACATCATGTAACTGCAAATAAAAATAAATTATACCATATATCAAAATGCAGAACAAAAACCAGGTATATTTTTTTCAATTACACTTTCCTTGTTTGTATTCACATAAAACCACGTGCCATTTCTGAATAAATAAATTAACACAATACACAATAATTCCGTATTCTCCGTCCATTCCAAGAAACAATCAACACACGACTGACGCGCAAAATGAAAATCGTGTGTACCTGCTCAATGTTTTTATAAAATTCTTGTCGCTGCAAAAAAATTAAAAAATTAAATGGTCACGAAAACAATGTACATGGTCTTTATGGCCATGTAATGGTTGTAGACATGTCTATACGTAAACTATAAAAATATTTTTTTCTCGGCAAAAAAGTTAAAAAATTGAATGGTCAGATACATTATTTTCCTGACCATATAATGGTCTCAAATTCTATCATTTAAATAATAGAACATGTTTGCGGCATTTGAGAACCATTTAAATGCTTATTGCCAACATATATTTTTCTCCGCTCGAAAATTATTTTTACAAAGACAAAATACATGGTTTTCGCGACAATTACATACTCTAAATAAGCATTAAATGGATGCGGCAACCATGTCCAAACATGTTTTTTCTGTGCGTGCAAGTAATTCGATTGTGGATGACAGCCTTTAGTAGAAGTTCCTACGCAATCCATGGTGGAGGGTACATAAGATTCGGCCTGGCCGAACTTACGGCCGTATATACTTGTTCAAGTTCAATTAGTATAAAATTCAGGAAAAATATTCAGTTAGGCTTTCGCTTTTCCAAATCCGAATTGCCGGGCCTCACGCTTGACACCTGCCATCAGATTTTGTACAGCCACCTTGTCCACCTTCTTCGCCGCAGAAAGCCAGTTTGCCTTGAACTGCTGCTCGTCCTTAGCAGCTTTTTTGGTCTTCTTTAGGTTCCGCTTGACAATAGCCCAGTATTTCTCAATTGGGCGGAGCTCTGGCGTGTTGGGAGGGTTCTTGTCCTTGGGAACCACCTGCACGTTGTTGGCGACGTACCACTCCATGGCCTTTTTACCGTAATGGCAAGATGCCAAATCCGGCCAAAACAGTACGGAACAACCTGTTTCTTCAGGGAAGGCAGGAGACGTTTATTCAAACACTCTTTCACGTAAATTTCTTGGTTGACAGTCCCGGAAGCTATGAAAATGCTGCTTTTCAAGCCACAGGTACAGATGGCTTGCCAAACCAGATATTTCTTTGCGAACTTTGACAGTTTTATGTGCTTGAAAATATCTGCTACCTTTCCCCTTCCTTTTGCCGTATAAAACTCCTGTCCCGGAAGCTGCTTGTAGCCGGCTTTGACGTAGGTTTCGTCGTCCATTACCACGCCGTCAAACTTCGTCAGCATCGTCGTGCAAGGCCGTATTCAGGGGGGAGGATGAGGGGGATCAAACCCCCCCCGAAATGAATGAATATTTTTATATAAATAAATATATATTTTTAGCTGCATAGAAAAATCTTATCGAAGATGTTGAAGAAAAGCTGGAGGTTTTATTTTGAAAAACGCTTACCTATAAAACTTGCACAAATCACTAGTTGAAAAGCCCGTCAAACGACGGTCGAAAAAAACAAATTGTTTTTGTTCTAGCACCACAAATTTCATTTTTGAAATTTTTGAAAATACAATTTTTAAGAAAGTACAAAAAAGGTATTTGTTGAGCGGAAAGGTACTTTTTACTAAATTTCAACAAAAATTTCACTGGAAGATTATTGTCAAGAGACTGAATTTTAAAGAAAATAAAATTTTGACAAAATTTTCTATAGAAATAAAATTTTGCAAAAATTTCCTATAGAAATAAAATTTTTACAAAATTTTCTATAAAAATAAAATTTTGCAAAAATTCTATATAGAAATAAAATTTTGACAACATTTTCTACCGAAATAAAAAATCGATAATATAGAATCGCATTCTTTTTTCAACTAAAACTTTCTTGAATTTCAATAAAATCCTGTTTTTGACTATGTCTTTTACAAAATCGAGATTTTCTTCCCACATGAACATGTCTGTTTTGCAATATTTGTAAAAGACTATTAGCAAATAAGGTTGATAAAGACTTTCTCAAAATATTAAAATATTTTGTCAAAGCTATTGTACCCTAAATCTGATATCGACTCAAAAATGTCTCCACAAAAGGTACTAAATTATTCGAAGGGGTACTACGGTAATGACCGGGGTGAAAAAGTTTGAAAAAAGTTCTATAGTACTGCATTTTCCATCCCTGCAGTTACTACGTGCTCATCCGAACGTTCATTTTCTACAATGAAGAGAATAAAGACGTATCTTAGAAATTCGACTAGTAGACTCAAAGGGTTGGCATTAATGTCGGTTCATCGCCGAATAAATGTGCCGACTGAAGAAGTCATTGATTTATTTGCTGCCCAAAAAGCCCGTCGGCTCAATTTAATAGTATAAAAATATTGTATACATACCTATGCATAAATAAAATTTTCTACACATCAGATTATATTAATATTTTTTTTAAAGTTGAACTCTTCCGGACTCTGCCCCAGGGAAATCAACAATTATTGATTGGTATGCAAAATTCAAGCGTGGTGAAATGAGCGCGGAGGACGGTGAACGCAGTGGACGCCTGAAAGAGGTGGTTACCGACGAAAACATAAAAAAAATCCACAAAATGATTTTGAATGACTGTAAAATGAAGTTGATCGAGATAGCAGAGGCCTTAAAGATATCAAAGGAACGTGTTGGTCATATCATTCATCAATATTTGGATATGCGGAAGCTCTGTGCAAAATGGGTGCCGCGCGAGCTCACATTTGACCAAAAACAACAACGTGTTGATGATTCTGTTTGCAGCTGTTAACTCGTAATACACCCGAGTTTTTCCGTCGATATGTGACAATGGATGAAACATGGCTCCATCACTACACTCCTGAGTCCAATCGACAGTCGGCTGAGTGGACAGCGACCGGTGAGCGTGGAAAGACTCAAACGTCCGCTGGCAAAGTAATGGCCTCTGTTTTTTGGGATGCGCATGGAATAATTTTTATTGATTATTGAAGGGAAAAACCATCAACAGTGACTATTATATGGCGTTATTAGAGCGTTTGCAGGTCGAAATCACGGCAAAACGGACCCATATGAAGAAGAAAAAAGTGTTGTTCCACCAAGACAACGCACCGTGCCACAAGTCATTGAGAACGATGGCAAAAATTCATGAATTGGGCTTCGAATTGCTTCCCCACCCACCGTATTCTCCAGATCTGGCCCCCAGCGACTTTTTCTTGTTCTCAGACCTCAAAAGGATGCTCGCAGGGAAAAAATTTGTCTGCAACGAAGAGGTGATCGCCGAAACTGAGGCCTATTTTGAGGCAAAACCGAAGGTGTACTACCAAAATGGTATCAAAAAATTTGAAGGTCGTTATAATCGTTGTATCGCTCTTGAAGGGAACTATGTTGAATAATAAAAACGAATTTTGACAAAAAAAAAATGTGTTTTTCTTTGTTAGACCGGGGACTTATCAGCCAACCTGTTATTATACCACTTCTTCTAGAGCATGTCAAAGGCGCCAAAAATGAAGTACTTTCGTCTTATGACAAGCCCATTTAAAATTCATTGGAGATGATCGAAGTTTGCACTATGGGGATACAAACTACTTTTTTGGAAGCTGTTTTTTGTAGGGCTGATATAAAATGAGATTGCCTCTAACGTCAAAAGCAAACTTTGTCTACGAATTCCTCTAAAAAGTAAACATTTCCTTCAGTGTTAGTATTTATCTTCACACACATGTTAATCGTAGCATCAGTTTAACAACGGACTATTTTTTCTGTGCATGGGAATAGTTTTCAAAGGTGCGTGTCTCCAGTGTTATACATATTGGATTTTCTGACTTTTTTGTGATAATCCCACCTAGCTTTTTACGACGTGTCCTGTGATAAAGCGTTAGGACTTTTCTATATACTATCACAATAGACTGATTAACGCTTTTAGGTGGCACACACTGTTACTGTTATTTAACCCATGTCGGGCGATTATTAATTTTAACTTGTACTCTATATCAATCACTTCAACCGTCGCGTAGAAATATAAATGACATGAAATATAGCGAATTTTAATATTCGATAAGAATTGTGAAAAATTGCGTGCAGCATGTATGCAATATGCAATTCTTCCATACACGCAGAATTATTCATAGTTCAAGAAAAAAAAAATACATAAATTGCACGAACCCAAAGAGCAAAAAAAATATATTTTGTTTTCTGGCATTGCGTTCTTTCGTATGCGTTCTTGTTTGTACGACTTTGGTTTATTAGTTAGTATTATTGAAGACACGCAACGTCTTGGCCAATTTGATAGGTCGCTCCTCACGGGCCCAGTCCGTTGGTCGTCTAAATGAAATATTAGCCATTTACTTTAGCATTTGGCGTAAATCGTATTGGTCATGTTCCCTTTTTGTTTTTGCCTCCATATTTACTCTTGAATATGAAGCAAACACCAAAAATCTGCAATGTTGCACCACATCCTCCTTCCCCGAAAGGTGGCACGACTAGTGCACGCACATCCTAATTTTACGTTGTTTTCCATTCGGGGTGTTGGTTGCGTGTTCGAGCCTTAAGTTAGTGTGGTTGCGGCCCGCTTTTGGTATCCGTGGCCAAATGAAATGTGAAATGCTAAAATTCAGAAAACTGTAAACGAAATCCAAAATCCTATTTGATTTGTTGCCAAAGCACGCACTTAGCCATACATGTCCATCCCAACTATTGTCGTGCCGGCCGTAATGAACAACTGTGTGCCTGTCTTGCATTAATGCAACGATTTGCCAATCGTTGGAGAAGCAGTCTCTTGTTAGTCTTGCGGACGTTTTTGTGTTGTATCCAAGATTTCCTCGTTCTGCATGTTGCACGTCACTTGGCCCATTGGGCAATTGGTTGTATGTACATCGTTTTGTTTTGGCCATCAGATATTTATGATGAGGACCAAGTTATGAAGAGTAAGGCACTAGGGGTACATAGTGGCTAACACGCTCAAGCACAGTAGCCAATGATTAAATTAAAGCGATTCTCTTAAATTAAAAAAATAAACAAATGAGGAAAATTTAAAGACGGGGCCGACTATATCATACCCTACAGAGGAAAATAGTTAATTATTTAACTAATTCTATAAACTTATAGTTGGTATTATAAATTATAAATTAATCACCCAGAAAAAAGTGCCTTCGAAACTAAAGGAAAAAATGTTTATCAATTTAGTTTAGCCATTTTATTTCCATTAAGTTAAATTTTTGTGTGAAATAATAAAATTTACTTGTTTCAGTAAAAAAATCCTAAACTGAAAGCAGTTAGGAATAGTTCATAAACTACACACAAAAAAATAACTGCAAATAAATATTAACGACTTTATTTGTATGTAAAATCTGCTGATGCTCAACAAATTTGTTTATTGAATATGAGGCATTTGTTGTTGAAATGTGTTTGTAGATGCTTGACAGCGGAAATAATAGAAATATTCTGAATTTTCAACAAATTGTTTTGTTGCGAAAATAGCTGACTGCTATCGATATGAAAACAAAAATACAAGACTGGTTATGCGCTTTACATAATATCAGTTATTCCGGACGGAATGTCGGTGTTTGTAAGGAATATTACAGTGTTTCGGATCGATACGACATGTCGGCGATGACTAAATAATCGGTAAATGTGTTATCGATCCCATAAACATGCAGCAGTATCGATTATGCCTTCGGACTTAACTTATAATGTGCACAATATATGGGATATGATCGACACGAGCACTGTCGTCCGGAATAACTGATAGTCTGTAAAGCGCATTACGCGCACATCGCTGAGGACATGTACGAAAGCTAAAAGATGTATGCGAAGAATACCGTTAGAACAAAATGAGTATGAGCACATGCACGTGTATGGTAGCAAGCAAAGATCTCATTCATCAGAGAATACAGAAAAGCATTTATAAATTTCTGTGAAAAGTTTATATATTTTTCAATTTGGTAGTTTCTTAAAAGTGTTTGTTGTATGAGATAATTAATAAAACCATATTAATATCGGGATTAGAGTTATTACTAGAATATATTAACTAGAATATATATCACTGGGCAAAAAGTTGTCAAAATGCCTGGACTACTCAAATTTAAAATCGTCATACATTTACAAAACTGAGTATAGGATTTTCGACACAAAAGTGTTACATGTTCCCCGTCCAAAAATAGCATTTTGGTCATATTCCTTCTCTGTGTGTACTTAACAAAATATCTCCAAAATTGTTCCGGCAATTTTGCAATTTTGGTGCAATAATTCTGTCAATTTCAATTTAATTTTTTGTCAATACACCAATAAATTTGTTACAGTCATTGATAGACTCCAACAAACCACATACAATTTTTTTCGTTCAAATTCAAAAATATTTGCTGAGGATTAAACGTAACGTTCAACAACAAATTTTTTGTACTGTTGGATGCTCAACAAATCACTTACAAATTATGTTATTGAGAACATAAATTATTTGTTGCCATCTGATGGTAACGATTGCTAACAACTTTCTTGTAATAATGGTTATTAAAAGTACAAATTAGTTTGTTGCAGGAAAATTAGCAAATTTTGTTATTGGTTTTCCAACAAAAGTTATTGATTCTCAAACTTATTTTTATCTGTGTAGAATAAGGCATGGAATTTTACTAATACTGTTTTCTTCGCTGGCTATAAGAATTTACTACTGAACAAGAAAATTGTATTCACTGCATTCGTAAAAATAAACAAAATCTGAACTAAAACCAAGTTTCTCAAATTTAGTAAAATTTCTTATAGAATGATAATTTTGACTTCCTTTATTATAGAAAGTTTATCATACATACGAATAACACTTAGCATAGAAAAATATTTTAGTTCATTCGAACTTAGAAGTATTCAATCCTTTCAATCCTTTCACACTTGTTAGAATATAGGAAATTTTCCTATATTTCTTTTCTCTACCTGTAATCGATACCTGTCATCGATGTAATCGATATGTTTGCGCGTGGGTTGTTTTTTAGTTGGAATCGCGTTGTTATGGTATACGGAGAAATTGTTAAAAAATAATGTAGTAAAATAATATAATAAATAACAAATAAAATATATAAAATATTTGTTACTTTAAATTAGTGAGAACATTTTTCGTTTTTTCAAAATTATTGAACATAAATAACAAACAATAAGTATATCAATGTTCGTGATGGAGTCTAAAGAAAGAAAACGCCAATAGAATAACAACCCCTTCATTCGTCTTCATTTTGGAATCTTCAATTATCAGGTAACATTCATACAGTGACGCTAACCTTTTGTGAAAAATTGGTTTATGATTTTTTATATTTGTAGGTATTGAAATTGTAAAAGGAGGACAAAATCGTTACGCAGCATCTTATTAAAAGTGAAAGGAAAGTTGGTAACATTACATGGAAATTGGAAATAGTGGAATAATAAACTAATATTTCAAGGCCTGTCGAGGCTGTTGATTCTTAATAAATATATTTAATATAATAATAAAATATGTCTTTTATTTAAGAAAAAATGCCTACATAAATAAATAAAACTGTATTTAAAAACGAAGGTAAGCAGTTCTAATTTTTAAGTAAAAGGTTTACCACAAATATGTAAGATTTGTCCAAATGAATGAAAAAAGTTCAATAAAATCATTCCATATATGAATTCAATACATATAAGTGTTTTCATTCTGTAGTATAGTCGTACGTAAATATAGAAAAATGTTAACTACTATATGGAATGCATTCTACCTAATTTCTAAGGAAATCACATCGTTCAAACAAATAAAAAATATCTTTGGCGCTATACGAAGTTCAACTTTCTTCACAATGAGTTCATTTTAACTTAAAGAAGTGGTCACTTTTTTCTGGGTGATGTTTCTTCAAGCTCGAGGTCTTGTTTTTAAATATTTTATTTATTGTTCCCAATATTTCGCCATTTCGATTTTGAATAGCTTCCTCAGGGGTCTACAATAGATTTATAGAAATTACATTTCATAAATATCACAGTATTAAACGTTTTATAAGTTGAATAAGTGTACATACTAATTACATTTAGTTATTAATTTAAAATGGTACTATAAAGTAATATAATTGTACAAAAATCGGACAGACATATCTTAATCTCATTTTACAAGTACCAGGCGAACAGAAAAATTAAAACAATAACACAACCAATGACTTACATGTATAGTATCGACCATTAGCGTAGCTAGACAATTTTCCTAGGGGGGGGGCTATAGCCCCCCTAGCTAAAACTTTATAGACTGAACATAAGACATCAAAATAGCTCAACAATCAATTTATAATAAATCAACTAAAAGTACCCTACGGGAAATTGGTGCAAATTGCCACTGACGGACTTATCACAGAACTGGTACATGTGCTCCAGTTAGTTACAATTTTCACATTTAGTGAAATAAAATTATCAGAATAACCTTTTTTTTCGACATATTTCAAGTTTTTTTTTCATTTCGGGTTCGATTAGGAGCCCAAATTGAAAGAGATTTTGATTTTTTTTTTGTGGATATTCTTTAGTAACTAATTTGCATTTCTGTCCGAGACTGGTTCCTGAGGACCTGTTTATGAGTTGCTCCTGCTAAATTACCCCAGGACGTGTCGTTTGGGATGAGTCCAAGACGCGTCCTAAAATGTAAGTTTACTCCGTCAATGACAAACCCATGTTAAAGTGGACGGTCCCTTCCATACGTTATGATCAGAACTGGGACTGGTCCATACACACCAGGGACTAGTCCTGTACCAGTTCTGTGGTTGATCCATTTCCCGTAGGGTAGTTCCACACTTTTCCCAGCAAAAAATTGGGAGTTGTTCTAAAGTCACAACTTTAAAAGCACTTACAAAAATGTCTTCACAAAGAAGTTAACTATTTTAACTACACAGGAAGTTTTTTACTTCATTTTTTATATTTTAATGCGTAATTTTTTGTTTTCTTTTTTTTTAATATTTAAAAAAAAGAGTAAGAATAAATAAAATGGTACAAATTATTCAAATTTTGCCACAAAAATGCTAAATCCATTATAGAAAAATCGATAATATCTGAAAAAACGTTTCAAACAAGCGTTAGAATGCATTAAAAATCATAATAAAGTATAAAAATTATTTATTTGGGAGAATATCACAAAATTTTTAATTCAAATTCAAAACACTGAATTCTGATCACACCTTAAGAAGTGATGCAAATTCATTGCAACGGTTGTTGAAACGGTGGACATTCGTTCTATGACAAGTTCATACTACATTCATCGCTTCTCCGCCAATTTTGTACCACTTCCAGACCCAAAAAGAACATTTTCACTTCTTTTTTGGCGACGCTTTTTTGCAGCATTATTAAGATATTAATTTATGAAAGAATAGTTTTAATATCAATTACTATTTTATATTCAACTAGATCATAATTTCAACCACAGCTATATTTCATAAATATCAGACTTCTACCACAACCCAAGTAATTCGATTGTGCATGAAAGTCTTTAGTGGAACTTTGTGCGTTGTACGAGTATATACTTGTTTAATTTTTATAAAAATGTAAAATCGTAAATAGGTTTTCAAATTCTGGGGGGGGGGTCTAAAATTTTTCTTGGGGGTCTAAGCCCCCTCCCCAGAGGCCTTCCTACGCTTATGGTATCGACAACACAAACAATACTTAAAGCTACTGTAGATTCACTACACTCGTCAAATAAAAACTTATAGTTGGTATAAAAATCAACGGCCATACAACAGCGTTATCCTCGAGAATTTTTAAAAAGCAATCGCAATAATATGTGGCTTAAAAAGTGGCATACTTTTTCATAAAGGAAAATTACCAATTAAATGGACTTTTTATTTTTTTTTTACACCGTTCGCAATAGACCGATCCCCAGGTTTGATTTCCTGCGCTTCTTACCGATACGGTTGAAATTTGGTACACGGTATTGGTATAAGGCCTCTAACAACCATTAAAAAAATCATCCAGATGGATCTATAATTTTATATAGCCCCCATATAAACCGATCTCTAGATTTAATTTCCTGTGCATCCTGCACGGTTCATCCGATCCGGCTGCAATTTTGCCCTCTGATAACCGTGTGAAAATTGGTTCAATAAACCGACCAAGAACTTAATTGTTTTGATTTAGGTAATTAATGTGCCTCCATTTGGGTTAAGATAACCCAAGTAATTCAATTGTAGCTGACAGAACATAGAACTTTCTACGCTATCTGTGGTGGAGGGTATATAAGATTCGGCCTGGCCGAACTTACACTGAAAAAAAAGCGTACTCGGTTCCAAAGATTTTGTCTTTACTTTAAAAAATTTTGTATTGATTCCGAGCCAAAGAAGCGGAGAATACAAGTAAGGATACTTTTAAGACACAATTCTCTTTTAGAATTAGGTTTTGTGTACTTGCTTTTAGGAAGCAAATTTTAATTTTTCGCTTTCTCAGCTTTTCTTCTTTATATGCTATCAAAGTCCTTTAAAAACGTGTTAACGGCAACTTTATTTTCCAAATTAGGACTCGACTTCCAGTAGAAATTATGCTATGTCTGAAGTAAAAAACTTCTTTAAAATAAAGTTTTGAAAAACATGTCCTATATTTGAACGATTTTTTGCTTTGTAGTCAAGATGCATAAAGACAACAAATTTAAAGACAATTTCATTAAATTTAAAGAATTTTTCTGAATTATTAAAGTCAAGTTGACCTTAAATTTAAATTTTTTCTTTCATGTTAAGATACCCATTTTTAAGTCAAATCACTTAATTATAAGGACAATACGACTTCATTGAAAAGTTTATCGACTTTTGGACAAGGAAAATAACTTTATTTTAGAGAAATGCGTCTTCTATGCTAAGCAAAATTTGTATTCGTATTTTAAAGACATGAAATCTTTGACCTCACGACAATATTTTTTTTCAGTGTACGACCGTATATATTTGTTATACCCTTCACCATAGGATGGGTGAAGGGTATAACAAGTATATATATTCCGTTTGTAACACATCGAAATATTGCTCTAAGACGCCATAAAATATATATATTCTGGGTCGTGGTGAAATTCTGAGTCGATCTAACCACGTCCGTCCCTCCATCTGTTGAAATCACGCTAACTTCCGAACGAAATAAGCTATCGACTTCAAACTTGGCACAAGTAGTTGTTATTGATGTAGGTCGGATGGTATTGCAAATGGGCCATATTGGACTACTTTTACGTATAGCCCCCATATAAACCGACCCCCAGATTTGGCTTGCGAAGCCTTTTAGTGAAGCAAAATCCATCCGATCCGATTGGTCCATATCGGTCCATAATTGTATATAGCCCCCATATAAACCGATCCTCCGATTTGACCTCTGGAACCTCTTGGAGGAGCAAAAATTCATCGGATTCGGTGAAATTTGGTACATTGTACTAGTATATGACTGCTAACAGCCATGCTAATTTTGGTCCATATTGGTCTATAGTTATATATAGTCACCACATAAAACGATCCCAAATTACACAAAAATTGTTCCATACCGTTTGATAATTGTATATAGCCCCATATAAGGCGACCCCCATATTTCAATTCTGGCTCTCTACACAGACGAAAAAGACTGTTTTTCATATGTTTGGGTATAAACATTATATGTTCGGAACTCAAATTTTTAAACACAATATTTTTGAGTGCAAACATATAATGTTCATAAACCAGCATAATATGTTTGGGACATATATGTTAATATGTTAGGTTAAAGTGGCAGCCCGATTAAGATTCAGGCTCACTTAGACTATTCAGTCCATTGTGATAGTTAATATGTTAGAACATATTATGTTTGGGACATAAAATGTTTGTGAATATAATATGCTTGGATTCAAACATATATTAATTTAGAAATAGCCCATAAACATATATGTGTTTACAAAGAGAGACAAAGTGTATGCTGGAAGTAAAATAATGAAAGTAACCAATTGGTGCATTACAAATATATATACACAAAAAAATTTCATTAAATATAGGAAAAATACTACGTGTGAATATAAACAAGTATAAATTTACATATTATGAGTAAGCATATATATGTTGTGATATAAGACTTCGCCAAAAATTGTATATGCTTAAGTAAAATATTAAAATGAGTATTCGGAGAGAAAATTCATTCGGAACCAAGATTAAATATATTTGAAAACCAGTAAGGAAAGTCTAAAGTCGGGCGGGGCCGACTATATTATACCCTGCACCACTTTGTAGATCTAAATTTTCGATACCATATCACATCCGTCAAATGTGTTGGGGGCTATATATAAAGGTTTGTCCCAAATACATACATTTAAATATCACTCGATCTGGACAGAATTTGATAGACTTCTACAAAATCTATAGACTCAAAATTTAAGTCGGCTAATGCACTAGGGTGGAACACAATGTTAGTAAAAAAAATATGGGAAACGTTTAAATCTGAAGCAATTTTAAGGAAACTTCGAAAAAGTTTATTTATGATTTATCGCTCGATATATATGTATTAGAAGCTTAGGAAAATTAGAGTCACTTTTACAACTTTTCGACTAAGCAGTGGCGATTTTACAAGGAAAATGTTGGTATTTTGACCATTTTTGTCGAAATCAGAAAAACATATATATGGGAGCTATATCTAAATCTGAACCGATTGCAACCAAATTTGGCACGCATAGCTACAATGCTGATTCTACTCCCTGTGCAAAATTTCAACTAAATCGGAGTTAAAAATTGGCCTCTGTGGTCATATGAGTGTAAATCGGGCAAAGGCTTTATATGGGAGATATATCCAAATCTGAACCGATTTCAAGCAAATTTGGCACGCATAGTTACAACGCTAATTCTACTCCCTATGCAAAATTCCAACTAAATCGGAGCAAAAAATTGGCCTCTGTGGGCAAATGAGTGTAAATCGGGCGAAAACTATATATGGGAGTTATATCTAAATCTGAACCGATTTTGCTGATATTTTGCAAGTTTTTCGAGACTCATAAAATATTCGGATGTACGCAATTTGAGGAAGATCGGTTGATATACACACCAATTATGACCAGATCGGTGAAAAATATATATGGCAGCTATATCTAAATCTGAACCGATTTTTTCCAAAATCAATAGGGATCGTCTTTGAACCGAAACAGAACCCTATACCAAATTTTAGGACAATCGGACTAAAACTGCGAGCTGTACTTTGCACACAAAAATACATCAACAGATAGACATACAGACGGACAGACATACAGACGGACATCGCTAAATCGACTCAGAATGTAATTCTAAGCCGATCCGTATACCAAAAGGTTGGTCTATGATTACTCCTTCTTGGCGTTACATACAAATGCACAAACTTATTATACCCTGTACCACAGTAGTGGTGAAGGGTATAAAAATATGGGAAACGTTTAAATCTGAAGCAATTTTAAGGAAACTTCGAAAAAGTTTATTTATGATTTATCGCTCGATATATATGTATTAGAAGCTTAGGAAAATTAGAGTCACTTTTACAACTTTTCGACTAAGCAGTGGCGATTTTACAAGGAAAATGTTGGTATTTTGACCATTTTTGTCGAAATCAGAAAAACATATATATGGGAGCTATATCTAAATCTGAACCGATTTCAACCAAATTTGGCACGCATAGCTACAATGCTGATTCTACTCCCTGTGCAAAATTTCAACTAAATCGGAGTTAAAAATTGGCCTCTGTGGTCATATGAGTGTAAATCGGGCAAAAGCTTTATATGGGAGATATATCCAAATCTGAACTGATTTCAAGCAAATTTGGCACGCATAGTTACAACGCTAATTCTACTCCCTATGCAAAATTTCAACTAAATCGGAGCAAAAAATTGGCCTCTGTGGGCAAATGAGTGTAAATCGGGCGAAAGCTATATATGGGAGCTATATCTAAATCTGAACCGATTTTGCTGATATTTTGCAAGTTTTTCGAGACTCATAAAATATTCGGATGTACGCAATTTGAGGAAGATCGGTTGATATACACGCCAATTATGACCAGATCGGTGAAAAATATATATGGCAGCTATATCTAAATCTGAACCGATTTTTTCCAAAATCAATAGGGATCGTCTTTGAACCGAAACAGAACCCTATACCAAATTTTAGGACAATCGGACTAAAACTGCGAGCTGTACTTTGCACACAAAAATACATCAACAGATAGACATACAGACGGACAGACAGACGGACAGACAGACTGACAGACATACAGACGGACATCGCTAAATCGACTCAGAATGTAATTCTAAGCCGATCCGTATATTAAAAGGTTGGTCTATGATTACTCCTTCTTGGCGTTACATACAAATGCACAAACTTATTATACCCTGTACCACAGTAGTGGTGAAGGGTATAAAAAGAGCATGAGTTTTGTTTATCATTTTCGCATTACGGGCACAATTTTTTTGTTTCGTCAAAACAAATCGGAACGTAGGACGAGTAAGTCAAAATATTCAAACAAAGGTAATTAAAGGGATCTTCATAAAAACTAACGAAAGGGCACTATACACTGAACAAAAAGCATGTCCGGTTCCAAAGATTGTGTCTCCGCTTTAACAATTTTGATATTGATTCTGAATCAAAGAAGCGGAGAATAAAAATAAGGATGCTTTTAAGACACAATTCTCTTTTAAATGGGGTTTTGTGTACTTGACTCTACGAAGCACATTTCAATTTGTCGCTTTTTCAGCTTTTTTCATATGCTATAAAATGTCCGTTAAAAACAAGACTTCCAGTAGAAATTATGCTATGTTTCAAGTAAAAAATGTCTTTAAAATAAAGTATTGGAAAACATATCCTATTTTTGAATGATTTTTGCCTTATAGTCACGATGCAAAAATGCAACAAATTTAAAGACAGTTTCATTAATTTTAAAGAATTTTTCTGAATTATTAAAGTCAAGTTGACCTTAGTCCAAAAATGTGTTCTTTCATGTTATGATACCCATTTTTAAGTCAAATCACTTAATTATAACGACAACACGACTTCATTGAAAGTATCGACCTTTGAACATGGAAAAAACTTTATATTAGAGAAATGCGTCTTCTAAGCTAAGCAAAAGTTGTATTCTTATTTTAAGGACATGAACTCTTTGGCCTCACGACAATATTTTTTCAATGCACTCTTTTTAGAGTTGTGAAAGTAAAATGAAAACAGGGCGAAACAGTGAAAAATTAAACAGTAAGATCTATAAAAACAAAGATTAGTTCATCTTTATTAATGAGTAGTCCAAGAGGAGTTGACGGATTTTTTCGAAAATAAAAGCGGGCATTGAGTTCGAGTTTTGCTGCTAAAATTATTTCTCATTTTAGCGGCAAAACCAGAATAACATTACAACTTTTTCCGGTAAATTGTATTATAACATGGTGGTGAAAGATCCAAAGCAACAATTGAATGAGTTTATTTTCTTTAAAGGAAATTATTAAAGAAAAGTAAAAGGGTAAACATGGCCATTTTAACGCGATAATACCAATTTATACCGGCCTTAAGAATTAAATTAAGTACAAAATTATTCGTTAATAAAAATTCATATTTATTTGTATTTCTAAATTAATGGTGTTACATGCTAGCAAACAATTGTTCACACCAAAATAAATTTATGTGTGTTGTAAAATTACTGTTTAGAATTTAAATATAATGTGCTTTTGAATGGTTATCGTTAACCTTAGGATTCGATGGAAAAATATTTTTATATACTCGAATTCACGTTCTTCTTTTGTAAGAGTTTTTGAATTTCTTCGAAAATTTTAAACTTGTATACAAAAACCTTTATTTGTTACACAATTTTTATTTTTGCAATAAAAAAATAATATTTGATTTGAACTCAGTCCATTTCGTTTATATCAAGCATTTTTCTTTTCTGATTTTAAGTCTTTTATAAAACACACTTTACAATTTCGTAGTAAAAATTTAATATAATAGAATGTAATGCTGAACACCTTTTCGGGAACTTCCGAACGAATCTGGAATATATGTTAAAAAATATATTTAAAAAAAAAATGGTGTTGGTCGAAGCAGGGATCGAACCCAGGACCCCTGTCACGCAAGGCGGACGACCAGCCACTGCTCCACGCTGCCAACAAATGTATGTTTAACAATGTTATGTTGTTAAACAATGTTATGTTTGCATCGGCTCGTGGGCGCCGCAAGCTATGCTATATAAATATAACTTATAACGATAATTATCTCTTGATGACCATAACAGCTACGTAGCCCAGTGGTTAGTGTGCTGGCTTACAAACTGTGTGGTCGGCTGTTCGAATCCCCGTCCGGCAAAAGGTACAATTGAAAAAAAATGATAAAACTTTATAATTTCTTCTACAATGTTTGTATTACAGAAAAAGGTGCTAAAAACTAAAAAACTCATGGAAGTGAAAAAAATGTGAGACAATATACAATTAGGCAGAAAAAAAATTTTGAGCACAATATTCTTTGGGAGTAAATTCTTCTCAGCATATAATATTTTTGGGTCCAAAATGCCTCCAAACATATTATATGTTCACATAATAACATATAGTTTTTTGGAAGACAACATTATCGAATTTGGATGGAAAAATACAAAATGTTTGGAACTTAGACTACCCAAACACATTATATTGTTTAGACCAATATGCTTTCAAACATATTATATATTGGAAGAAATCAAACATATAAATGTTTGGGCAATACCCAAAAATTTATATGCTTGAAGCAAAATATATTTGGGAGTATATGTTACAGAAGCGTTTTTTTTTTGAGGGTGTAGTTGCAGTGCAAAAGTTCATATCAGTTCGTAGTTATTTGTAGACTTATATATACCGGTCAGGAATTGAATTATATGCGCATTTAACATGCCTTTTTGTGTAATATATACCACGTATGGACTAACATACAATTTAGAAGACGATGTTACCACAACCTAAGTAATTCGATTGTGGATGCCAGCCTTTTGTAGAAGTTTCTACGCAATCCATGGCTGAGGGTACAGAAGATTCGGCCTGGCCGAACTTACGGCCATATATACTTGTTTGTTTTATTTTTATACCCACCACCAAGGAAGGGGGGGGGTCTATTAACTTTGCCATTCCGTTTGTAACACATCGAAATATTGCTCTAAGACCCCATAAAGAGACCATATACTAACATCATGTACCAAATTTCAGCCGGATCGGATTAAATATGCTTCTGTTAGAGGTTACACAAGCCAAATCTGGGGATCGGTTTATATGGGGGCAATATATAAATATGGACCGATATGGACCAATTCCTGCATGGTTGTTGGATACCATATACTAACACCACGTACCAAATTTCAACCGGATCGGATGAATTTTGCTCCTCTAAGAGGCTCCGGAGGTCAAATCTGGGGATCGGCTTATATGGGGGCTATATATAATTATGGATCGATAAGGACCAATTTTGGCATGCTTGTTAGAGACAACATACTAACACCACGTACCAAATTTCAATCGGATCGGATGACTTTTGCTCCTCTAAGAGGCTCCGGAGGTCAAATCTGGGGATCGGTTTATATGGGGGCTATATATAATTATGGGTCGATGTGGACCAATTTGTGCATGGTCATTAGAGAACATATACCAACACCTTGTAGCATATTTCAGCCGGATCGGATGAAATTTGGTTCTCTTAGAGGCTCCGCAAGCCAAATCGGGGGATCGGTTTATATGGAGGCTATATATAATTATTGACCGATGTGGACCAATTCTTGCATGGTTGTTAGAGACCATATACTAACACCATATACCAAATTTCAGCCGGATCGGATGAAATTTGCTTCTCTTAGAGCAATCGCAAGCCAAATTTGGGGGGTCCGTTTATATGGGGGCAATACGTAAAAGTGGACCGATATGGACCAATTTTTGCATGGTTGTTAGACACCATATACTAACACCATGTACCAAATTTCAGCCGGATCGGATGCATGGTTGTTATAGACTATATACTAACACCATATACCAAATTTCAGCCGGATCGGATGAAATTTGCTTCTCTTAGAGCAATCGCAAGCCAAATTTGGGGGTCCGTTTATATGGGGGCTATACGTAAAAATGGACCGATATGGCCCATTTGCAATACCATCCGACCTACATGAATAACAACTACTTGTGCCAAGTTTCAAGTCGATAGCTTGTTTCGTTCGGAAGTTAGCGTGATTTCAACAGACGGACGGACGGACGGACATGCTCAGATCGACTCAGAATTTCACCACGACCCAGAATATATATACTTTATGGGGTCTTAGAGCAATATTTCGATGTGTTACAAACGGAATGACAAAGTTAATATACACCCATCCTATGGTGGAGGGTATAAAAAAGTTATGTATAGGTAAGTCTACAAATAATTACGAATCGATATGGACTTTTGCACGGGACGTGGAGAGTCAGAATTGAAATATGGGGGTCGCTTATATGGGGGCTACTATTATGAACTTGATATAGACCAATTTTTGTGTGAGTGGGGATCAATTTATCTCAGGGCTAGCAGTGTTGCCAACTTCCCAAGCCCAAAAAGCACCAAAAATATATTGTAAATTCTAACATACCACTTCCCACCACAAAATCGAAAATTAAATGCTCTACAAAAAAAAACTTCCGAAAATATATTATAGAACTTTTGTGTATTGAGTTTGTAATTTTATGAAGTTACACTGAAAAAACAGTGAACCCACCAGCAAGAAAAATTTTGGTTAATTTTAGAAAATTTCGATTATTTCTAGAAATTTTTAACTAAACTGTATTACAAACGCTGACATCACGCCGATATCACAAAAATAAGTAAATATTTTTCGACAAATTCAAGAAAATTTATTAGACATAACTATTTTTATACCCTGCTCCACACTGTGGAACAGGGTATTATAAGTTAGTGCATATGTTTGCAATACCCAGAAGGAGACGAGATAGACACATGGTGTCTTTGGCAAAAATGCTCAGGGTGGGTTCCTGAGTCGATATAGCGATGTCCGTCTGTCCGTCTGTCCGTGAACACATTTTTGTAATCAAAGTCTAGGTCGCAGTTTTAGTCCAATCAACTTCAAATTTGGCACAAGTATGTGTTTTGGCTCAGAATAGATCCCTATTGATTTTGGCAGAAATCGGTTCAGATTTAGATATAGCTCCCATATATATATTTCGCCCGATATGGACTTATATGGCCCCAGAAGCCAGAGTTTTACCCTAATTTGCTTAAAATTTTGCACAAGAAGAACAATTAGTACTATAGTCAAGTGTGCCAAATTTTATTGAAATCGGTTCAGATTTAGATATAGCTCCCATATATATCTTTCGCCCGATATGGACTAATATGGTCCTAAAAGCTAAAGTTTTGACCCAATTTGGTTGAAATTTTGCACAGAGAGTAGATTTAGCATTCTAGCTATGCGTGCCAAATTTCATTGAAATCGGTTCAGATTTATATATAGCTCCCATATATAGCTTTCGCCCGATTTACACTCATATGACCACAGAGGCCAATTTTTTGCTCCGATTTAGTTGAAATTTTGCACAAGGAGTAGATTTAGCATTGTAGCTATGTGTGCCAAATTTGGTTGAAATCGGTTCAGATTTAGATATAGCTCCCATATATATCTTTCGCCCGATATGCACTTATATGGACCCAGAAGACAGAGTTTTATCCCGATTAGCTTGAAATTTTGCACAAGGAGCACAATTGGTAGTATAGTCGTGTGTACCAAATTTGATTGAAATCGGTTCAGATTTAGATATAGCTTCCATATATATTTTTCGCCCGATATGGTTTTATATGGCCCAGAAGCCTGAGTTTTGGCCCAATTTGGTTGAAATTTTGCACAGGGAGTAGATTTAGCATTCTAGCTATGCGTGCCAAATTTGGTTGAAATCGGTTAAGATTTAGATATAGCTCCCATATATATGTTTTTCTGATTTCGACAAAAATGGTCAAAATACCAACATTTTCCTTGTAAAATCGCCACTGCTTAGTCGAAAAGTTGTAAAACTCACTCTAATTTTCCTAAACTTCTAATACTTATATATCGAGCGATAAATCATAAATAAACTTTTGCGAAGTTTCCTTAAAATTGCTTCAGATTTAAATGTTTCCCATATTTTTTTACTAAAATTGTGTTCCACCCTAGTGCATTACCCAACTTAAATTTTGAGTCTATAGATTTTGTAAAAGTCTATCAAATTCTGTCCAAATCAAGTGATATTTAAATGTATGTATTTGGGGCGAACCTTTATATAGCACCCAACACATTTGACGGATGTGATATGGTATCGAAAATTTAGATCTACAAAGTGGTGCAGGGTATAATATAGTCGGTCCCGCCCGACTTTAGACTTTCCTTACTTGTTTTCACTTGTTAAAGAAAATTTTATAGTTTGAAGGAAAAAATTTGAGTTCAAAATTGCAAGAATGTCTTTAGTGCCATACGAAGTTCAAGATGGGCGCATTATTAGCAAAATTTACAAATTTTAAGCAATTTTGAACTATTTTGTGGGAGACACGAATTTAGTTAATCTTTATGCTTCATTTGTGTATAATTTGTTCCTCTGTTTTAGTTAATTTAACTAACGTACACAAAAAAATATTAACGTCATGGAAACTTTCTTAAAACGTAATAATTCCATGAACTAAAAGATAGTTAAATCAGCTTTAGTGAAATACAGGGTTCACATTTTTTTGAGTGTATGAACCGCTATTCAAGTTTACAACTTGATCAGTGTTAATGCTTCCATCCAATTCATTTTGATCAGTAATGTCTTTCAACTTTCAAAATTTTAATATATGGAAGGAGTCTATTGCTTATTTCAGTTGTGCGTGCTTTTGTGAATTTAATACAAACGTTTTTAATGACATCTTTATAAAGTTCAAAAATACAGCACTCGTCGCTAGACTTTTCTACAGAATATCCTAAATAACAATATTAATTAAAAAATAATCAATACCACCTTCATAACAATCAAATTCTATATTTGGCAATAAAACTGAGTTTCTTAAGCTCTTGAAAGTTTAATCCAAAGTTTTTTATTATACCCACCACCATAGGATGGGGGGTATATTAACTTTGTCATTCCGTTTGTAACACATCGAAATATTGCTCTAAGACCCCATAAAGTATATATATTCTGGGGTCGTGGTGAAATTCTGAGTCGATCTAAGCATATCCGTCCGCCCGTCTGTTGAAATCACGCTAACTTCCGAACGAATAGATATTTTATATATAACCCCCATATAAACCGATCCCCAGATTTGGCTTGCGGAGCCTCTAAGAGAAGCAAAATTCATCCGATTCGGTTGAAATTTGGTACGTGGTGTTAGTAAAGGGTGATTCTTTTGAGGTTAGGATTTTCATGCATTAGTATTTGACAGATCACGTGGGATTTCAGACATGGTGTCAAAGAGAAAGATGCTCAGTATGCTTTGACATTTCATCATGAATAGACTTACTAACGAGCCACAACGTCGAATTTTCAGTGAATGGGCCCTAGAAAAGTTGGCAGAAAATCCGCTTTTTTATCGACAAATTTTGTTCAGCGATGAGGCTCATTTCTGGTTGAATGGCTACGTAAATAAGCAAAATTGCCGCATTTGGAGTGAAGAGCAACCAGAAGCCGTTCAAGAACTGCCCATGCATCCCGAAAAATGCACTGTTTGGTGTGGTTTGTACGCTGGTGGAATCATTGGACCGTATTTTTTCAAAGATGCTGTTGGACGCAACGTTACGGTGAATGGCGATCGCTATCGTTCGATGCTAACAAACTTTTTGTTGCCAAAAATGGAAGAACTGAACTTGGTTGACATGTGGTTTCAACAAGATGGCGCTACATGCCACACAGCTCGCGATTCTATGGCCATTTTGAGGGAAAACTTCGGAGAACAATTCATCTCAAGAAATGGACCGGTAAGTTGGCCACCAAGATCATGCGATTTGACGCCTTTAGACTATTTTTTGTGGGGCTACGTCAAGTCTAAAGTCTACAGAAATAAGCCAGAAACTATTCCAGCTTTGGAAGACAACATTTCCGAAGAAATTCGGGCTAGTCCGGCCGAAATGCTCGAAAAAGTTGCCCAAAATTGGACTTTCCGAATGGACCACCTAAGACGCAGCCGCGGTCAACATTTAAATGAAATTATCTTCAAAAAGTAAATGTCATGGACCAATCTAACGTTTCAAATAAAGAACCGATGAGATTTTGCAAATTTTATGCGTTTTTTTTTTAAAAAAAGTTATCAAGCTCTTAACAAATCACCCTTTATATGGTCTTTAACAACCATGCAGGAATTGGTCCATATCTGTCCATAATTATATGTAGCCCCCATATAAACCGATCCCCAGATTTGACCTGGTCTTTAACAACCATGCAAAAGTTGGTCCATACCGGTCTTAATTATATATAACCCCAATTTAAACCGATCCCCAGATTTGACCTCCGAAGCTCATCCGATCCGGTTGAAATTTGGTACGTGGTGAAATTTGGTACATTGCGCTAGTAGATGGCCGCTAAGAACCATGCCAAAATTTGTCCATATCGGTCTATAGTTATAATTAGCCGATCCCCAAAAATAATCTACCAAAATTATTTCTATTTTATATTTTATTTCTATAGAAATTTTTCAAACTGAATTATATACGTATTTAATCATTTTTTTTTCTTGTTTATTATATATCCCGTACACTCAAAACAAGTGAACTCTCTATTTCACTAAAGCCAATTTAACTTTATTTTAGTTCATGGAATTATTATGTTTGAAGAAAGTTTCCCCTACTCTAATAATTTTATACCCTGCGCCACACTCTGGAACAGAGTATTATAAGTTAGTGCATATGTTTGTAACACTCAGAAGGATACGAGATAGACACATGATGTCTTTCGCAATAATGCTCAGGGTCGGTCCCTGAGTCGATATAACCATATCCGTCTGTCCGTTCGTCCGTCTGTCTGTGAACACATTTTTGTGATCAAAGTCTAGGTCGCAATTTAAGTCCAATCGCCTTCAAATTTGGCACATGTTCCTAATTTGGGTTAGAATAGAACCCTATTGATTTTGGAAGAAATCGGTTTAAATTTAGATATAGCTCCCATATATATCTTTTGCCCGATATGCACTAATATGGACCCAGCAGCCAGAGTTTTATACCGATTTGCTTGAAATTTTGTACAAATATAACACTTAGTCGTATGGTCAAGTGTGCAAAATTAGATTGAAATCGGTTCCGATTTATATATAGCTCCCATATATATCTTTCGCCCGATATGGACTTATATGGCCCCAGAAGCCAGATTTTTGGCCGAATTTGGTTGAAATTTTGCACTAGGAGTACAATTAGTAGTATAGTCAAGTGTGCAAAATTTGATTGAAATCGGTTCAGATTTAGATATAGCTCCCATATATATCTTTCGTCCCATATGGACTAATATGGTCCTAAAAGCCAGAGTTTTGACACAATTTGGCTGAAATTTTGCACAGGGAGTGGATTTAGCATTGTAGCTAGGTTAGGTTAGGTTAAAGTGGCAGCCCGATTAAGATTCAGGCTCACTTAGACTATTCAGTCCATTGTGATACCACATTAACTAAAAGTACCTATTACATATGGGCACTTCTAGTTTTAACCGCTGAACCTTCTTGATTATTTTTCTTTGTTGAACCAACCAGATTGTTCCAAAAACATTAGCAGACTGCTTAAGTTAACGTTTTCCAGATCCGCCAGTAATCTGAAGCTATATGCTCCTAAAAGTTGCTTGCGCTTTACACAAAATGCAGGACACTCACACAAGAGGTGTTTAATTGATTCTTTTTCCTCCGCATCATGACAGCTCATACAATAGTCATTATACTTCGCGCCAATAGTTTTTGCAAAATCTCCTATCAGGCAGCGACCCGTTATAGCAGATATCAGGAGTGATATCTGACGTCTCGAGAACATTTGCATATCTAGTGTGCGGTTTAAGTTGAAATGGGGCCATATTTGCTTGGTGTCGTTACAGCCCTTGCAATTCTCCCATCGAACATTTGCCATCATAACAGCCTTCTCACGCAGCATGAGCTTGCAGGTAGCTAGGGGCATACCAACAAATTCAAGTTCCCCTGGAATATGTAAGGTAGTCCCTAGCCTTGCCAACTCATCGGCTTCGCAGTTCCCCGGTATGTTCCTATGGCCAGGCACCCATATTAGGTGAATATTGTACTGCTCAGCCATCTCATTGAGAGATTTGCGGCAATCGATGGCCGTTTTCGAGTTGAGGAACACAGAGTCCAAGGATTTTATTGCAGGTTGACTGTCTGAGTATATATTAATGCCCACATTTTTTGGAACATTACTTCTCAGCCAATTCGCCACCTCTCTTATTGCTAATATTTCAGCCTGAAAAACACTACAGTGATTAGGTAATCTTTTCGCTATTTGAAGTTCCAAATCATTAGAATATACTCCGAAACCCACTTGTCCATCCAATTTGGAGCCATCAGTGTAGAAATCTATATATTCTTTATTCCCCGGGGTCTGTGTGCACCACGCCTCACTGTTGGGGATTAGAGTCTCAAACTTTTTGTCGAAAAGTGGACTCGCCAAAGTGTAATCCACTACGTTAGGCACATCTGACATTGTTTTGAGGACAGAACTGTGACCGTAACCTTTTTCCGACCACAGCGATAGTTCGCGCAACCGCACAGCCGTTGTTGCAGCTGACTGTTTGGCCAAAATGTCTAAAGGCAATAGATGCAGCATGACATTAAGGGAATTTGTTCCTGTCTTGCTGAATGCGCCTGAAATACACAAACACGCCATACGCTGAACTTTATCTAAACCAGTCGGTTTCTGAAGTGCCGGCCACCAGACTACAACACCATATAGCATTATAGGTCTAACCACTGCCGTGTATAGCCAATGCACAATTTTTGGTTTTAGTCCCCACTTTTTTCCTATTGCCTTTTTGCACGAGTACAAAGCTACAGTTGCCTTCCTCGCCCTTTCTTCAATATTAAGCTTAAAGTTCAGCTTCCTGCTGAACTCAGCTTAAAGTATAGCCAGCATTGTAGCTATATTTGGTTGAAATCGATTTAGATTTAGATATAGCTCCCATATATATCTTTCGCCCGATTTGAACTTACATGGCCCCAAAAGCCATGACTTGCTTCAACTTTTGCACAAGGAGTACGTTTAGCAGTATCGGTAAGTGTGCCAAATTTGGTTGAAATCGGTTCAGATTTATATATAGTTCCCATATATATCTTTCGCCCGATTTACACTCAAATGACCGCGGGGGCCAGAGCTATACTCCCATTTACGTGAAATTTTGCAGAGATGCCAGAATTATTATTCGAACTATGAATGTCAAATTTAGTCGAAATCGGTTCAGGTTATATATAGCTCCCATATATATGCACACCAGAGTTGGGAAAATATGGTAGACTATTTCATATTTTAGACCCATTTTCAATGGGATTTTCCTCCAATTGACTGCATAGTTCCCACGGAGAATATATTTAATATATTTAAGTGTGTCAAGTTTGAACTAATTTGGTTCAGAATTAGATAAAGCCTCCATATATTCGTTCTCCTGGTTTAAACAAATATGGCCAAATTCCCAAATAAAATTACAAAAAATTGTCTCCATTAAAAGTATTTGTATCTGGAAATGCTAACCTTTATATAGCTCCCAGCAAATTTGAAGTAGTTGAGTTGGTAACACAAATGTTTGTCTACACAGTGGTGAAGGGTATAATATAGTCGGCTCCGCCCGACTTTAGACTTTACTTACTAGTTTTTGTGTACGTTAGTTAAATTAACTAAAACAGAGGTAATTAATTAATTAATTCGTCTCTTCCACAAAATACTTCAATATTTTTTTAAAATTGTAAATTTTACTACAAATACGTTCATCATGAACTTCGTATGTCACTAAAGACATTCTTGCAATTTTGAACACCAATTTTTTCCTTCAAACTACAAAAGTTTCTTTAACAAGTGAAAAACCCAATTATGTCTAATAAATTTTCTTGAACTTGTAGAAAAATATTTACTTATTTGAATGACATGGGCGTGATGACAGCGTTTGTTATACTGTTTAGTTAAAATTTTCTCAAAATATTCAAAATTGTCTAACATTAACCGAAATTTTTCTTCCTGGTGGGTTCACTGTTTTTTCAGTGTATGGACTATGTTAGCTTACAATTCAGAAGGCGGCGTTAAGAAGTTTTAAGATACCTTGGCATCGGCAAGTGTTACCGCGACCCAAGTAATTCGATTGTGGATGACAGTCTTTAGTATAAGTTTCTATGCAATCCATGGTGGAGGGTACATAAGATTCGGCCTGACCGAACTTACGGCCGTATATACTTGTTTCTTCTTACAAAATCACCTTAATTTTTACTGACAGCAGTTTATTAGGAGTTATATTTATATTGGTGTGTTACAAGTAAATAATTCGGCTATTCTATACAAAAGAAATCCTATGATGGAAGATATAACAAAGGATAGCTGAAGACGTCCTAGCAACTAGGCTGGCTGGTTGTATAGTCTTTGTATATCACATCAAATTTATGTTTAACGCCCACACTGACTATAGAAAATTGGACAGTCGATATCCTGGTAGTCTTTAATTTGCTCGTTAGTGCTCAGTTCGTAGAATACTGACAAAGAACAATCCTATTTTTACACTAAACAAAGACGCGTGGCAAGAAATTTGCTCCACGTGTTTTAGTTGAATTTAATTTCTTGGACAAACAAAAATTCATCTTGGAAGACTGAATATATGGGGACTTACATTTTGTTTCTTCATTTAATTTACTTCAGTTACAGTCTGAGGATTTACACCGAAAAAATATTTGCATGCTATTGAATATTACGCAACCTAAATTTTAGGATGCCTAATTTACGCAATATTAAGGACAAGTTTCATTACAATAATGAAGTTTTAATTAAAACATCAGTAAGTTCAGCCGGGCCGAATCTTGCATACCCAACACCATGAATCAAATATACGAGTTCCTTTGAAAATTTCAGGGGCGTTTGATGACAGATATTTTCCAAAGCAGATCAGTTCAACCAGTACGCTTCCCGAAGATTTAACCTATGAAGACTAGATCAGATTCTGGATTTATAAGAACCATTTTTTATTTTCGTTTTATAGGAATCATAAACATCTCTTGTAAGTGTGCAAAATGATGAAATAACGACATGATTTGAAATCTAAAATCTATAGATTTTTACCCCAAATATTTAAATGATTACGAGAAGTAAAACCTAGAAATTTTACATTCAGCAATTTTCATGATCAATGCACCTTCTGTACCCTCAAGATCTGGAATCGGTCTATATGGAGACCTTACCAAATGGACCTATAAAAACTAAACCATATACATTTTTTTGTGCGTTTAAAATGCCAGTATATTTTCAATTGGTGGCAAATCGGATAAAAACTACAATTTCTAGAAACCCTACACGCAAAGAAAAAAAAAAAAAACGTTTGGAAAACGTGTACCGAAAACGTTTTTCTTTTATTAGAGTTTTTTGAATTGCTTCGAAAAGTATACACTTTTATCACCAAAAAAATTCGTTTGTTACAAAATTTTTATTTTTTCAATAAAAAAAAGTTATTTTTGAACCATAAACACAGTCCATTTCGGTTATCTCAAACACTGTTCTTTTCTGACTTTAGGTCTTTAATAAGACACATTTTAAAGTTTATAGTAAAAATTTAATATAGTAGAATGTAATGTTGAACATTTTTTCGGTATCTTCCGACCATATCTGGAATATATGTAAAAAAAAACTTTGGTCGAAGCAGGGATCGAACCCACGATCCTTGGCATGCAAGTCCGACGTAGCAATCACTGCTCCACGGTGCCCAACTAAATGTATTTTTCTGTTAAACAAACTTTGTTTAATCGGCTCGTGGGCGCCGCAAGCCATGCTATATAAATATAACTTATATGGGTAATTGTCTATTGATGACAATAACGGCTACATAGCTCAGAGGATAGTGTGTTGGCTTACAAATTGCATGGTCCGCGGTTCGATTCTCCGTCCAGACGAAAGGTAAAAAAAATTAAATTTATAAAATCGTATAATTTCTTCTACATTGTTTGTATTACAGAAAAACGTGCTAGGAACTAAAAAACTTCGCGGAAGTGAGAAAGTTGTGAGGGAAAATGCAATTAGCCAGAAAAAAAATATTTTTTTGAGTTAGTCTTTATGAAATTGTTTTAACATCCTGGAAAAGAATAAACGTTTATCACAAAAAGTATATACTTTTCTTCCAAATACACTTCGTTTCAACGAAAAGCAAATGAGAAACGAACTTTGTTTGTCTACAATTTCGTTTGGGAGGAAAGAATTATTTTTTTGCGTGTAGGAGATCGGTCTAATGAGGGCTATGTCAACAACATGGATGGATATACATAATTTTCAGCACATATAATTGTAGTTCTAGAATCTAGACCCCAAATCGGAGGGCCGGTTTATAAGGGGGCTGTATCAAAAACTGTACCGATACACAATATATTCGGCACACCTCTTTATGGTCCTAGAATACCCTTACATTTCCAATTTCAGGCAAAGAAGTAAAATCGGAAGATCGGTCTATATGGGGGCTATATCAAACCATGGTCCGATACTCACCATTTTCGGCACACCTCTTTATGGTCCTAGAATACTTCCAGATTTCCAAAACTACGGCTTATAGAAGCCCAAGAAATAAAATCGGGAAATCGGTCTATATGGAGGCTATATCAAAACATGAACCGGTACTCACTATTTTCGGCACACCTCTTTGTGGTCATAGAACACCTCTAGATTTCAAATTTCAGGCAAATTGGATAAAAACTACAGATTCTAGAAGCCCACGAATAAAATCGGGAGATCGGTTTATATCAAAACATGGTCTGATACTCACCATTTTTGGCACACCTTTTTGTGAACCTAAAATAACTCTAGATTTCAAATTTCCGGCAAATTGGATAAAAACTACGGTTTCTATAAGACCAAGAAATAAAATCGGGACATCGGTCTATATGGGGGCTTTATCAAAACATGGACCGATACTCACCATTCTAGAAGCCCAAGACCCCAAATCGGGCAATCTGTTTATATGGGAGCTATATCAAAACTTGGACCGATATAATCTATCTTCGAACTTTTGCTGTGTGCAGACAAAAGACGATTCTGTGCCAAATTTCAGAACGATAGCTCCATTATTGAAGACTGTAGCGTGATTATAACAGCCAGACAGACGGTCAGACGAACATGCTTAATCGTCTTAGAATTTCTCCCTAATCAAGAACATATATATATACTTTGTAAAGTCGAAATCGATATTTCGATGTGTAACAAATGGAATGACAAACTTATTATACCCCCGTAACCATTCTATGGTTCTGGATATAGAAAGTTTATAATCATTGTTACAAAAACCTTTTTTTATTGAGTTAAGGCACAAATTTTTAAAATTTGCGTCCCTCCCTTAAAGTCGTATGTCTTTGAACTAAGGCTATTTTTACTTAAAGTAAGGAAAAACATTTTTGACTTAAAGAAATTGTCCACTTAGTAGACCTGTAGACGGGTCGACAGGTGGCGACACTTTGGCAAGTCGAACCTTTTCTAAGGTAACGACACAAAAGGAGGCAATCCCTCAGGAAAGAGATTTAAGGAAAGCAGAAATGCTTTGCTTATCCTAAAGAAATTAGGATGAGTCGACCCAAGCACGATGTCGGCTAAACAAAGTGATTCCTTAAAATGGGCTCAAGGGATTCTTAAAGCTGGAAAAAGGGAACGATCACCGGAAGAGCTGCCATCCTCCAAAAGGGATCAAAGATCGTTTGCCTCAGTTGCTAAAGACAGCCTTGTGATGGCTATAATTAATAAATGAGCATTGGACGGTATGGTTCCAAAACAAAAATGGGGGAAAATTGAGAACGCAACTTCTAGTGTCTACTCAGAGGTGCGAAAAAGGTTTCCCGGACCAAGTCCTCGACGGCAAGGTACTGGATGGTATCATGGACGATTAAAGTTAATCGCATTTGCGCACCAGAAATCTATGGATTGCTTTAATGCTAATTGGTGCAGTATGGGAAGGAGCCGCGTTGGAGTTAGTCGAGAAAAAAGACATACCGGCTAAACCTAGAGCACATGCATGGATACTTGCAAACCCTCCTGATCCTAGTGTCTACTCGGAGGTGCTGAGTCAATATTAAACAGAGTAAAGGAATGCAACCCATATCTTCCAACCACCGATTGGAAGGTTGATCGTTTGGGTGAGGTGGATCGACCAAGATGACATGCGGTGTTTATATTGAACATTCTCCTTGCGAAGCCGAAGTAGACATAAAAACTGCAGACATTGACAAACATCGTATGCGGGAAGTTTCTACAGGTGGTGGGTTTCGGAGTATATTCTAAAGACCTGGAATGGCGAAAAAATTACCTAATCACTGAAGTGTTTTTGGCTGAGAAGTAATGTTCCAATAAATGTTGGCATTAATATATACTAGAGGTGTGCACGTGAGTAATAGTTTTTTGGTAGGACTCACGCTCACGCACACTCACGAAGAGAAAATTTGTACTCACGCACACTCACGCACACTCACGCACACTCACGCACGAAAACGTCGTGACTCACGAATAATTTTATGATTAATTTACCTTACCGAAGTGTCTGAAAACATGAGCATTATTAAAATCAAGAGTGTTATTAAACTCTTAACATCCCAGGTGTTACTAAAATTGTAATTGAATTTAACTCTTAAGCGTTTTATGTTGGTGAGCAGGAATATTTTCGTGAGTGTAATTCTTTACTCACGCACACTCACGAAGATATTATTTTCGTGACTCACCCTCACGCATGATATTTTGGTTTGTTAATCACGCTCACACACACTCACATTGTTGTCATGAGCGTGACTCACGACTCACGCACGAATCACGACAATTTCGTGTCACATGCACACCTCTAATATATACTCAGACAGTCAACCTGCAAAAAAATCCTTGGATTCTTTGTTCCTTAACTGGAAACGGCAATCGATTGCGGCAAATCTCTCAACGATATAGCTGAGCAGTACAATATTCACCTAATATGGGTGCCAGGCCATAAGAACATACCGGAGAACTGCGAAGCGGATGAGTTAGCAAGTATAGGAACTACCCAACTACCCTTACATATTCCAGGGGAACTAGAATCTGTTGGTATGCCTCTGACTACCTGCTAGCTCTAACTGCGTGAGAAGGCTGTTATGATGGCAAATGATCAATGGGAGAATTGCAAGGGTTGTAACGACACCAAGCAAATATGGCCCCATTTAAACATAAACCGCTAGTGTTATCAAGACTTCAGATATCACTCCTGATATATATGGTATAACGGGTCGCTTCCTGATGGGCGATTTTGCAAAAACTATTGGCGCAAAGTATAATGAATACTGTATGTGCTGTCATGATGCAGAGGAAAAGGAATCAAGTAAACACCTCTGCATTTTGTGTACACGCAAAGAAAAAAAAAACGTTTGGAAAACATGTACCGAAAACGTTTTTCTTTTGTTATAGTTTTTTGAATTGCTTCGAAAAGTATACACTTTTATCACCAAAAATATTCCTTTGTGACAAAATTTTTATTTTTTCAATAAAAAAATTTTTTTTTGAACCATCCACAGTCCATTTCGTTTATATCAAACACTGTTCTTTTCTGACTTTAGGTCTTTAATAAGACACATTTTACAGTTCATAGTAAAAATTTAATATAGTAGAATGTAATGTTGAACATTTTTTTCGGAATCTTCCAACCATATCTGGAATATATGTAAAAAAAAAACAAAAAACAAAAAAAAACTTTGGTCGAAGCAGGGATCGAACCCACGACCCTTGGCATGCAAGTTGGACGTAGCAACCACTGCTCCACGGTGCCAAACTAAATGTTTGTTTCTGTTAAATAAACTTTGTTTATTCGGTTCGTGGGTGCCGCAAGCTATGCTACATAAATATAACTTATATGGATATTTATCTATTGATGACCATAACAGGTACATAGCTCAATGGTTAGTGTGTTGGCTTACAAAGTGCATGGTCCGCGGTTCGATTCTCCGTCCAGGCGAAAGGTAAAAAAAAAATTAAAAATTTATAAAATCGTATAATTTCTTCTACATTTTTTGTATTACAGAAAAAGGTGCACAGAACTAAAAAACTTCGTGGAAGTGAGAAAGATGTGAGGGAAAATGCAATTAGCCAGAAAAAAAAATTTTTTTGAGTTAGTCTTTATGAAATTGTTTTTACATCCTGGAAAAGAATAAACGTTTATCACAAAAAGTATATACTTTTCTTCCAAATACACTTCGTTTCAACGAAAAGCAAATGAGAAACGAACTTTGTTTGTCTAAAATTTCGCTTGGGAGGAAAGAATTATTTTTTTTGCGTGTAAGATTGGAGGAAAGAAGGATACCTTTCGGAACTCTGAATTATACTGACCTAGGAATACGAGAGTCGTATACGTTTGATAGCGATTGCAGCATCTTTCAGCAGAAATTTCTGCAATTACCAAAGCTGTTGGGTCGCTATTGATGAGGCCGTTATTCAGACGAGATATCAACTTCTTCATCGACAATCAAGCAGCTCTAAATGCCTTGGGCAATGCAATCGTAAGGTCTAAGGTAGTCAGCTACCTTCGCCACGCGTCGTAGAAAACTTAGGGTTCTCACTGAACAGAAAATGTAACCTTGGGACAGTGTTAAACAATTGGAAATGGAGATGTATGTAGATGTGCTGGCTAAGGAGGGCGGTCGTAGAACAACTGTGGACGTGGAACAAATGTGAGAAAATTACCTCGAGGAATTACAATGTCCTGTAGTGGTCTAAATGGACATCAATTCGATTCAAGAACTGTTGTCACCTTCTAGAACCTAATTTATGATTGTTTTCCTAATTTTATTGTTAAGACCGTTAATTCCACCCATTGTAATGTTTGTGGCCAACGAGTTTAAGCTCCCTCTACAAATCTATGTTTACAAAAAAAAAAGAGATAATTTTTTTGTGTGTATGACTCAACATTATGGCAATAATAATTGTCATTTACAACATCAAAAGCATTTTGTCACAGTTCCAATATCCACACCAGTTGGTGATAATGATTGATTTCATTCATCTTTACTGTTTTGCTTACTAGGAATTTTCTTCCCCTCATCTTATGCTCATGGTAAAGAATACGAATGTCCAACAAAGACAGCCAAAGCAATGGCAAAAATTTAGGGAGCATTGATCCAATTCCATTGAAGTTCGTCTCATTTTCCAAGCAATTTATGACTTTCATTTGATATTGTATTTGATTTATTTATATTTTTCTAAGGATATGACAAGGATCTCTATTGCTTACGATATAGTACCATGGCAAAGGGAGCAAGCTAATCAGAAATTTATTATGATTACATAACATTTGTAAAACGATATTGCCATTGATTAAAGAAATTCAATAGAAATTGGAGTGCTTCCCATATTACATATAAATCATTTTTTCAAATATTATAGAATGTAGCGAATAAAAAAGTCTTAAATTTAGGCAGGAAATTGTGGTACACACTAAAAGAAATAAATTCATATTTATGAAACGAAATGATTTCACCTAATTTGGAAACGGATTAAATTAATCCTAATAAAAGCCAAGCAAAACAGTTAAGGAAAGGTTAATTCGGGCAAAGCCTACTATATTATAATTTTGTGATGTCATCTCAAATCCTTGATAACATTTTCTATACAAATAAAATTTTGACAACATTTTCGATAGAAATAAAATTTAACAAAATTTTTAATAGAAATAAAATTTTGACAAAATTTTCTATAGAAATAAAATGTAAACAAAAATTTCGATGGATAGCTCTAATATGTATTGTGATGTCAAATTTTGTGATGTCATCTCAAATCCTTGATAACATTTTCTATACAAATAAAATTTTGACAATATATATATATCTATATATATATATATATATATATATATATATATATATATATATATATATATATATATATATATATATACATTTGGAGGGTACATAAGATTCGGCCTGGCCGAATTTACGGCAGTATATACTTGTTTTAATAATGGACTCAATATTAGTTATATACTATCTCTGTAGGTGCAATATCAACTATAGCTATAACTATATATAATATCAGATATTTCTGATCAGATTGTGACACAACTCCCATAAAAATGTAACCCTTAATGTTTATAACCTTCACCACTATTGTGGTACAGGGTAGACGTGTGCACGTGAGTAATAGTTTACTCACGCTCACGCACACTCACGACTGAAAAATCATACTCACCCACGATATTTTTGGTAGGACTCACGCTCACACACACTCACGAAAGAAAATTTGTACTCACGTACACTCACGCACGAAAACGTCGCGACTCACGAAAAATATCGTGACTCACGAATAATTTTATGATTAATTTACCTTACCGAAGTGTCTGAAAACATGATCATTGTTAAAATCGAGAGTGCTATTAAACTCTTAACATTCCAGGTGACACTAAAATTGTAATTGAATTTAACTTTAAGCGTTTTATGTTGGTGAGCAGGGATATTTTCGTGAGTGTAATTCTTTACTCACGCACACCCACGAAGATAGTATTTTCGTGACTCACGCTCACGCACGACATTTTGGTTTGTTAATCACGCACACTCACGTTGTTGTCATGAGCGTGACTCACGACTCACGCACGAATCACGAAAATGTTCGTGAGTCACGACAATTTCGTGTCACGTGCACACCTCTAGTACAGGGCAGAATAAGTTTGTGCATTTGTATGTAACACCAAGAAGGAAAATTCGGAGACCCATCGTTTAGTATACACACAAAGAAAATTTCATTAAAATTGAGCCAACGAAAATTTTTCATTGATATAACGAAACATTTTCATTAAGGCAATGAAAATGTTATGTACCCTCCACCATGGATTGCGTAGAAACTTTTGCGAAAGACTGTCATCCGCAATCGAATTACTTGCGTTGTGGTAATACTTACCGATGGCAAGGTATCTTAAAACTTCTTAACATCGTTTTCTAAATTGTGAGTTAATCCATATGTGGTATATATTAGACTAAACAAGTATGTTCGGCCGTAAGTTCGTCCAGGCCGAAGCTTATGTATCCTCCACCATGGATTGTGTAGAAACTTCTTTTAAACACTGCCATCCACAATCGAATTACTTAAGTTGCGGTAACGCTTACCCATGGCAAGGTATCTTAAAACCTCCTAACACCGTCTTCTAAATTGTATGTAAGTCCATACGTGGTATATATTAAATAAAAAAATATCGATCCAATACGTATGTATATAATTCAGTTTGACAAAATTTTCTATAGACATAAAAAATTTTTAACAAAATTTTCTATAGAAAGAAAATTTTCACAAAATTTTCTATAGAAAGAAAATTTTGATAAAATTTTCTACAGAAATAAAATTTTAACAAACTTTTCTATAGAAATAAAATTTTAACAAAATTTTCTATAGAAATAAAATGTTGACTACATTTTCTATAGAAATAAAATTTTGGCAAGATTTTCTACAGAAATAAAATTTTAACAAAAATTTTCTATAGAAATACAATTTTGACAACATTTTCTATAGAAGTAAAATTTGGGAAAAAAATCTATAGAAATAAAATTTGGGGAAAATGTTCTATAGAAATAAAATTTTGACAAAATTTCTTTTGAAATAAAATTTTGACAAAATTTTCTATAGAAATAAAATTTTGACAAAATTTTCTATAGAAATAAAATTTTTACTAAATTTTCTATAGAAATAAAATTTTGACAAGATTTTCTATAGAAATAAAAGTTTAACAAAAATTTTCTATGGAAATAAAATTTTAACAAAATTTTCTATAGAAATAAAATTTTGGTAAATTATTTTTAGCTCGAGTGGCAACCATGATTATGAACCGATATCATATGCTGACACCACGTACCAAATTTCAACCGGATCGGATGAAATTTGCTTCTCTTAGAGGCTCCGCAAGCCAAATCTGGGGATCGATTTATATGGGGGCTATATATAAATATGGACCGATATGGACCAATTCCTGCATGGTAGTTGGATACCATATACTAACACCACGTACCAAATTTCAACCGGATCGGATGAATTTTGCTCCTCTAAGAGGCTCCGGAAGTCAAATCTGGGGATCGGCTTATATGGGGGCTATATATTATTATGGATCGATAAGGACCAATTTTGGCATGCTTGTTAGAGACAACATACTAACACCACGTACCAAATTTCAATCGGATCGGATGACTTTTGCTCCTCTAAGAGGCTCCGGAGGTCAAATCTGGGGATCGGTTTATATGGGGGCTATATATAATTATGGGTCGATGTGGACCAATTTTTGCATGGTCATTAGAGAACATATACCAACACCATGTAGCATATTTCAGCCGGATCGGATGAAATTTGGTTCTCTTAGAGGCTCCGCAAGCCAAATCGGGGGATCGGTTTATATGGAGGCTATATATAATTATGGACAGATGTGGACCAATTCTTCATTGGTTGTTAGAGACCATATACTAACACCATATACCAAATTTCAGCCGGATCGGATGAAATTTGCTTCTCTTAGAGCAATCGAAAGCCAAATTTGGGGGGTCCGTTTATATGGGGGCAATACGTAAAAGTGGACCGATATGGACCAATTTTTGCATGGTTGTTAGACACATATACTAACACCATGTACCAAATTTCAGCCGGATCGGATGCAATTTGCTTCTCTTAGAGCAATCGCAAGCCAAATTTGGGGGTCCGTTTATATGGGGGCTATACGTAAAAATGGACCGATATGACCCATTTGCAATACCATCCGACCTACATCAATAACAACTACTTGTGCCAAGTTTCAAATCGATAGCTTGTTTCGTTCGGAAGTTAGCGTGATTTCAACAGACGGACGGACGGACGGACATGCTCAGATCGACTCAGAATTTCACCACGACCCAGAATATATATACTTTATGGGGTCTTAGAGCAATATTTCGATGTGTTACAAACGGAATGACAAAGTTAATATACACCCATCCTATGGTGGAGGGTATAAAAAAGTTATGTATAGGTAAGTCTACAAATAATTACGAATCGATATGGACTTTTGCACGGGACGTGGAGAGTCAGAATTGAAATATGGGGGTCGCTTATATGGGGGCTACTATTATGAACTTGATATAGACCAATTTTTGTGTGATTGGGGATCAATTTATCTCAGCGCTAGCAGTGTTGCCAACTTCCCAAGCCCAAAAAGCACCAAAAATATATTGTAAATTCTAACATACCACTTCCCACCACAAAATCGAAAATTAAATGCTCTACTAAAAAAAACTTCCGAAAATATATTATAGAACTTTTGTGTATTGGGTTTGTAATTTTATGAAGTTACACTGAAAAAACAGTGAACCCACCAGCAAGAAAAATTTTGGTTAATTTTAGAAAATTTCGATTATTTCTAGAAATTTTTAACTAAACTGTATTACAAACGCTGACATCACGCCGATATCACAAAAATAAGTAAATATTTTTCGACAAATTCAAGAAAATTTATTAGACATAACTATTTTTATACCCTGCTCCACACTGTGGAACAAGGTAAAGGGTGATTTGTTAAGAGCTTGATAACTTTAAAAAAAAAAAAAAGCATAAAATTTGCAAAATCTCATCGGTTCTTTATTTGAAACGTTAGATTGGTCCATGACATTTACTTTTTGAAGATAATTTCATTTAAATGTTGACCGCGGCTGCGTCTTAGGTGGTCCATTCGGAAAGTCCAATTTTGGGCAACTTTTTCGAGCATTTCGGCCGGAATAGCCCGAATTTCTTCGGAAATGTTGTCTTCCAAAGCTGGAATAGTTGCTGGCTTATTTCTGTAGACTTTAGACTTGACGTAGCCCCACAAAAAATAGTCTAAAGGCGTCAAATCGCATGATCTTGGTGGCCAACTTACCGGTCCATTTCTTGAGATGAATTGTTCTCCGAAGTTTTCCCTCAAAATGGCCATAGAATCGCGAGCTGTGTGGCATGTAGCGCCATCTTGTTGAAACCACATGTCAACCAAGTTCAGTTCTTCCATTTTTGGCAACAAAAAGTTTGTTAGCATCGAACGATAGCGATCGCCATTCACCGTAACGTTGCGTCCAACAGCATCTTTGAAAAAATACGGTCCAATGATTCCACCAGCGTACAAACCACACCAAAAAGTGCATTTTTCGGGATGCATGGGCAGTTCTTGAACGGCTTCTGGTTGCTCTTCACTCCAAATACGGCAATTTTGCTTATTTACGTAGCCATTCAACCAGAAATGAGCCTCATCGCTGAACAAAATTTGTCGATAAAAAAGCGGATTTTCTGCCAACTTTTCTAGGGCCCATTCACTGAAAATTCGACGTTGTGGCTCGTTAGTAAGTCTATTCATGATGAAATGTCAAAGCATACTGAGCATCTTTCTCTTTGACACCATGTCTGAAATCCCACGTGATCTGTCAAATACTAATGCATGAAAATCCTAACCTCAAAAGAATCACCCTTTATTATAAGTTAGTGCATATGTTTGCAACACCCAGAAGGAGACGAGATAGACACATGGTGTCTTTGGCAAAAATGCTCAGGGTGGGTTCCTGAGTCGATATAGCGATGTCCGTCTGTCCGTCTGTCCGTGAACACATTTTTGTAATCAAAGTCTAGGTCGCAGTTTTAGTCCAATCAACTTCAAATTTGGCACAAGTATGTGTTTTGGCTCAGAATAGATCCCTATTGATTTTGGAAGAAATCGGTTCAGATTTAGATATAGCTCCCATATATATATTTCGCCCGATATGGACTTATATGGCCCCAGAAGCCAGAGTTTTACCCTAATTTGCTTAAAATTTTGCACAAGAAGAACAATTAGTACTATAGTCAAGTGTGCCAAATTTTATTGAAATCGGTTCAGATTTAGATATAGCTCCCATATATATCTTTCGCCCGATATGGACTAATATGGTCCTAAAAGCTAAAGTTTTGACCCAATTTGGTTGAAATTTTGCACAGGGAGTAGATTTAGCATTCTAGCTATGCGTGCCAAATTTCATTGAAATCGGTTCAGATTTATATATAGCTCCCATATATAGCTTTCGCCCGATTTACACTCATATGACCACAGAGGCCAATTTTTTGCTCCGATTTAGTTGAAATTTTGCACAAGGAGTAGATTTAGCATTGTAGCTATGTGTGCCAAATTTGGTTGAAATCGGTTCAGATTTAGATATAGCTCCCATATATATCTTTCGCCCGATATGCACTTATATGGACCCAGAAGACAGAGTTTTATCCCGATTAGCTTGAAATTTTGCACAAGGAGCACAATTGGTAGTATAGTCGTGTGTGCCAAATTTGATTGAAATCGGTTCAGATTTAGATATAGCTTCCATATATATTTTTCGCCCGATATGGACTTATATGGCCCAGAAGCCTGAGTTTTGGCCCAATTTGGTTGAAATTTTGTACAGGGAGTAGATTTAGCATTCTAGCTATGCGTGCCAAATTTGGTTGAAATCGGTTAAGATTTAGATATAGCTCCCATATATATGTTTTTCTGATTTCGACAAAAATGGTCAAAATACCAACATTTTCCTTGTAAAATCGCCACTGCTTAGTCGAAAAGTTGTAAAACTCACTCTAATTTTCCTAAACTTGTAATACTTATATATCGAGCGATAAATCATAAATAAACTTTTGCGAAGTTTCCTTAAAATTGCTTCAGATTTAAATGTTTCCCATATTTTTTTACTAAAATTGTGTTCCACCCTAGTGCATTAGCCAACTTAAATTTTGAGTCTATAGATTTTGTAAAAGTCTATCAAATTCTGTCCAAATCAAGTGATATTTAAATGTATGTATTTGGGGCGAACCTTTATATAGCACCCAACACATTTGACGGATGTGATATGGTATCGAAAATTTAGATCTACAAAGTGGTGCAGGGTATAATATAGTCGGTCCCGCCCGACTTTAGACTTTCCTTACTTGTTTTCACTTGTTAAAGAAAATTTTATAGTTTGAAGGAAAAAATTTGAGTTCAAAATTGCAAGAATGTCTTTAGTGCCATACGAAGTTCAAGATGGGCGCATTATTAGCAAAATTTACAAATTTTAAGCAATTTTGAACTATTTTGTGGGAGACACGAATTTAGTTAATCTTTATGCTTCATTTGTGTATAATTTGTTCCTCTGTTTTAGTTAATTTAACTAACGTACACAAAAAAATATTAACGTCATGGAAACTTTCTTAAAACGTAATAATTCCATGAACTAAAAGATAGTTAAATCAGCTTTAGTGAAATACAGGGTTCACATTTTTTTGAGTGTATGAACCGCTATTCAAGTTTACAACTTGATCAGTGTTAATGCTTCCATCCAATTCATTTTGATCAGTAATGTCTTTCAACTTTCAAAATTTTAATATATGGAATTTAATACAAACGTTTTTAATGACATCTTTATAAAGTTCAAAAATACAGCACCCGTCGCTAGACTTTTCTACAGAATATCCTAAATAACAATATTAATTAAAAAATAATCAATACCACCTTCATAACAATCAAATTCTATATTTGGCAATAAAACTGAGTTTCTTAAGCTCTTGAAAGTTTAATCCAAATTTTTTTTATTATACCCACCACCATAGGATGGGGGGTATATTAACTTTGTCATTCCGTTTGTAACACATCGAAATATTGCTCTAAGACCCCATAAAGTATATATATTCTGGGTCGTGGTGAAATTCTGAGTCGATCTGAGCATGTCCGTCCGTCCGTCCGTCCGTCCGTCCGTCCGTCTGTTGAAATCACGCTAACTTCCGAACGAAACAAGCTATCGACTTGAAACTTGGCACAAGTAGTTGTTATTGATGTAGGTCGGATGGTATTGCAAATGGGCCATATCGGTCCACTTTTACGTATAGCCCCCATATAAACGGACCCCAAAATTTGGCTTGCGAGGCCTCTAAGAGAAGCAAATTTCATCCGATCCGGCTGAAATTTGGTACATGGTGTCAGTATATGGTATCTAACAACCATGCAAAAACTGGTCCACATCGGTCCATAATTATATATAGCCCCCATATAAACCGATCCCCCGATTTGGCTTGCGAGGACTCTAAGAGAAGCAAATTTCATCCGATCCGGCTGAAATTTGGTACATGGTGTTAGTATATGGTCTCTAACAACCACGCAAAAATTGGTCCACATCGGTCCATAATTATATATAGCCCCCATATAAACCGATCCCCCGATTTGGTTTGCGAGGCCCCTAAGAGAAGCAAATGTCATCCGATCCGGCTGAAATTTGGTACATGGTGTCAGTATATGGTATCTAACAACCATGCAAAAACTGGTCCACATCGGTCCATAATTATATATAGCCCCCATATAAACCGATCCCCCGATTTGGCTTGCGAGGCCTCTAAGAGAAGCAAATTTCATCCGATCCGGCTGAAATTTGGTACATGGTGTTAGTATATGGTCTCTAACAACCATGCAAAAATTGGTCCACATCGGTCCATAATTATATATAGCCCCCATATAAACCGATCCTCCGATTTGGTTTGCGAGGCCTCTAAGAGAAGCAAATTTCATCCGATCCGGCTGAAATTTGGTACGTAATGTTAGTATATGGTCTCTAACAACCATGCAAAAATTGGTCCACATCGGTTCATAATTATATAGCCCCCTTATAAACCGATCACCAGATTTGACCTCCGGAACCCCTTGGAAGACCAAAATTCATCTGATTCAGTTGAAATTTGGTACGTGGTGTTAATATATGGCCTCAAACTCCCATGCAAAAATTGGTCGATATCGGTCCATAATTATATATAGGCCTCATATAAACCGATCCCCAGATTTGACCCCCAGAGCCCCTTGGAAGGGCAAAGTTCTTCCCATTCGGTTGGAATTTGGTACGTGATGTTGGTATATGGTATCCAACAACCATGCAGGAATTGGTTCATATCAGTCCATAATTATATATAGCTCCCATATAAACCGATCCCCAGATTTGACCTGCGGTGACTTTTGGAGAAGCAAAATTCATCCGATCTGCTTGAAATTTGGTACGTGGTGGTAGTATATGATATTTAACAACCATGCCAAAAATGGTCCATATCAGTCCATAATCGTGCATAGCCCCATATAAACCGATCCCGAGATTTGGTTTTGGAACCTCTTGGAGGAGCAAATTTAATCCGAGTGAGTTGAAATTTGGTACATTGTGCTAGTATATAGTCGTTAACAACCATGCCTAACTAGGTCCATATCGGTCTATAGTTATATATGGCCCTCAGATAAATCGATCCCCAATCACACAAAAAATGGTCCATATCAAGTTCATAATTGTATATAGCCCCCATATAAGCGACCCCCATATTTCAATTCTGGCTCTCTACGTACAAAAAGTCCATATCGATTCGTAATTATTTGTAGACTAAACTATACATAACTTTTTTGTCTAATATATACCATGTATGGACTTAATCACAATTTAGAAAACGATGTTAAGAAGTTTTAAGATACCACAACCCAAGTAATTCGATTGTGGATGATAGTCTTTCGTAGAAGTTTCTACGCAATCCATGGTGGTGGGTACATAAGATTCGGCCTGGCCGAACTTGCGGCCTTATATACTTGTCAATTAAACTTAATACTGTTCAAAATGAAAAAAGCACCAAAAGCACTAAATGAAAATGCCAGACAGCACCAAGTTGGTGCTTTTTTTGAAAAGGCACCAAAAAGGCAATTTGGTGCTTTCTAGAAATCAAAAAGTACTACATTTGGTGCTAAAAGCACCAAATTGGCATCACTCTAGGACGCTTAGTTGAGGAGATGTGGCCAAAAGAAGTTTTTCATATAAAAATTTATTTTTTTTTTAGAATTTGGGTGGATTTTTCAAATTTTTGGGTGTGGTCACGAATTAAAGTCTTTTTAGCTCTAGGACGTTTAGTTTAGGATATATAACGTTCGTCTCTGTACCAAAAAAACGCCACATACCAAATTTCATTCAAATCGGAATCCTGCGAACAACAAATATATGGACGGACAGACGGACACCAAGCGCTAGATCGACCCAATAAGTGGTTCTGAGTCGATCGGTTTATATTTTATGGGGCCTAAAATCAATATTTCTGGTAGGCACATTTTTTGGCAGATCAAATTTATTATACCCTGACCGCTATGTGGTTTAGGGTATAAAAAGAGGAAATCGATCAATAAATGTGGGTAATAAATCCAAAATTGGTGAAAATCGGGCAATAATATTATGTAAGAGTTATATGTAAGTCTAAGTACAATCGGATAATACAAAAAAATTTGAAACTTGAGTAGCATTGGTTAATAAATAAGGGTCTTATGGCCAAATTTGGTAAAATCGAGCGATGCATATATATGGGAGCTACATCTAAATCTGAACCGATTTCGAAGATTTTTTGCACACATAGTTAGTGCTATAGAAAATTAGATTTGGCCAACTTTGAATCAGATTGGTTGGTTTATGTGGTTTAGGGTATAAAAAGAGGAAATCGCTCAATTAGTGTGGGTAATAAATTCAAATTTCTGAAAATAGGGCAATACATATATATGGGAGCTATATCTAAATCAGAACCGATTTCGATGAAATTTGGCACACTTAAAGGGTGGTACATCGGATTACTTTGTGGCAAATTTGACGCCGATCAGTTAGGAAATGAACGAAATCTGACCCAATTTCTCGAAATCGGGAGATACATATACATGGGAGCTACATCTAAATTTGATCCGATTTCTTCCAAATTCAATAGCGTTCGTCCGAAAAAACACTCTGTACCAAATTTCATCACAATCGGTTAATAATTGCGACCGGAATCCTGCGAACAACAAATACATGGACGGACGGACACCAACACTTGTTCGACTCAGGAGGTGATGCTGAGTCGATCGGTATATATTTTATGGGGTCTAAAGTCAATATTTCTGGTAGGCACATTTTTTGGGGTATCAAATGTATTATACCCTGACCACATAGTGGGCAAGGACGAACGCTATTGAATTTGGAAGAAATCGGATCAAATTTTGATATAGCTCCCATATATATGTATCGCCCGATTTCGACAAAAGGGATCACGTTGCGCTTTATTACTCAGCGATCGTATTCACATTTGGCAGTTTTCATCGCTCTTCAATTCTGCAAAATTTCGTCGAAATCGGTTTAGATTTAGATATAGCTCTCATATATATGTATCGCCCGATTTTCCCAAATTTGGCCTTAAAACTCTTATTTATCAACTGATCTTACTCAAACTTGGCTTTCTATAATCATTTATAATACTAGCAATGTGTGCAAAAAATCATCGTGATCGGTTCAGATATACCTATAGCTCCCATATATAGTATTTTCACTTCAAATGAAACCTTTTTCAAATCAAATGAAACCTTTTTCAAATCAAATGAAACCTTTTTCAAATCAAGTGAAACCTTTTTCAAATCACATTTTCCATTTCAAATGAAACTTTTTATACCCTAAACCACATAGTGGTCAGGGTATAATAAATTTGATCTGCCAAAAAATGTGCCTACCAGAAATATTGATTTTAGACCCCATAAAATATATACCGATCGACTCAGAATCACCTCCTGAGTCGATCTAGCGCTTGGTGTCCGTCCGTCCGTCCGTCTGTCCATGTATTTGTTGTTCACAGGATTCCGGTCGCAATTATTACCCGATTTTGATGAAATTTGGTACAGCGAGTTTTTTGGGCATAAGGACGAACGCTATTGAATTTGGAAGAAATCGGATCAAATTTAGATATAGCTCCCATATATATGTATCGCCCGATTTCGACAAATGGGGTCACGTTCCGCTCTTTTTCAAACGTATCATCACCAAACTTAGAAAAAGGTAATATTTTTCATCACCCTTCAAGTCTGCAAAATTTCATCCAAATCGGTTCAGATTTAGATATAGCTCTCTTATATATGTATCGCCCGATTATCCCAAATTTGGCCACAAAACCTTTATTTATCAACCGATCTTACTCAAAGTTGGCTAAATGTAATCTTCTATAGCACTAACTGTATGTGCAAAAAATCATCGAAATCGGTTCAGATTTAGCTATAGCTCCCATATATATGTACCGCCCGATTTATCTAAATTTGGCCATAATACCCTTATTTATCAACCGATCTTACTCAAATTTAGCTAAATGTAATCTTCTATAACACTAACTATATGTGCAATCATCGAAATCGGTTCAGATCAAGATATAGCTTCCATATATATGTATAGCCCGATTTTCCCAAATTTGGCCATAGAACCTTTATTTATTAACCGATCTTACTCAAAGTTTGCTGGAACCAGTCCTTTATAGTACTAACTATATGTGCAAAATTTCATCGAAATCGGTTCAGATGTAGATATAGCTCCGATATATGTGTCTCCCGATTTTAAAAAAGTCACCCCTTAAACCTTATGTTTGACCATACAGGCCTCATTGCGTAACTGGTCGTACTCAAATTTTGCACAAGGTAACCTTTTGCGGTATTAATCAAACCCGCAAAATATTATGCAAATTGGTTCAGTTTTACACGCACAGAAAAACCATGTTTGGACATGGTTGCCGCATACATTTAATGCTAATATAGAGCATGTAATTGCAGCGAAAACCATGTATTTTGTCTTTGCAAAAATAGTTTTCGAGCGGAGAAAAATGTATGGTGGCAATAAGCATTTGAATGGTCCTCAAATACCGCAAACATGTTCTATCATTTAAATTATAGAATTTGAGACCATTAAATGGTCGGGAAAATCATGTACATGACCATTCAAATTTTTTACTTTTTTACAGGGAAAGAACTATTTTTATAGGTTGGGTATAGACATGTCTAGAACCATTACATGGCCATAAAGACCATTTACATTTTTTTCGTGATCATTTAATTTTTTAACTTTTTTGCAGCGAAAAGAATTTTATAAAAACATTGAGCAGGTACACACGATTTTCATTTTGCGCGTCAGTCGTGTGTTGATTGTTTCTTGGAATGGACGGAGAATACGGATTTACTGTTTTGTGTTAATTTATTTATTCAGAAGTGGCACGTGGTTTTATGTGAAGACAAACAAGTACGTATAAGTACGATCGGCTAGTACATCAAAATTTGAAATTTGAGTAACATTGCTAAACCCTCTAATGCCCAAGACCGCCTTTAGGCGGGCTTCATTTTATAAGAAAGCTTTTAGTAAAACACACCTTAAGACAACAGATATGGGCAAAATAAAAACAAAACATATTTGAAACTATTCAAGAGGCTTTGCAGCATAAGCTGAATTTTACGGTATAATTTTTTTTTGCTTAGTTCTCTTGCTTTTGTGTCGTTAACATTGAAAATTTAATCAGATGGCAAAAAAATTGGGGCATTAGAGGGTTAATAAATAAGAGTACTATGGCCAAATTTGGGAAAATCGAGCGATGCATATATATGGAAGCTATATCTAAATCTGAACCAATTTGCATAATATTTTGCGGGTTTGATTAATACCACAAAAGGTTACCTTGTGCAAGATTTGAGTAAGATCAGTTAAGAAATGAGGCCTGTATGGTAAACATAAGGTTATTAGGGGCGAATTTTTCAAAATCGGGTGATACATATATGGAAGCTATATCTACAGCTGAACCGATTTCGATGAAATTTTGCACATATAGTTAGTACTACAGAGGACTGGATCTAGCCAAGTTTTAGTAAGATCGGTTAATAAATAAGGGTTCTATGGCCAAATTTGTGAAAATCGGGCTATACATATATATGAGAGCTATATCTAAATCTGAACCGATTTCGATAATTTTTTGCACATATAGTGAGTGCTATAGAAGACTACATTTAGCCAAATTTGGGTAAGATCGGTTGATAAATAAGGGTTTTATGGCCAAATTTAGAAAAATCGGGCGGTACATATATATGGGAGCTATAGCTAAATCTGAACCGATTTCGATGATTTTTTGTGCATGTAGTTAGTGCTATAGAATATTATATTTAGCCAACTTTGAGTAAGATTGGTTGATAAATAAAGGTTTTGTGGCCAAATTTGTGAAAATCGGGCGATACATATATATGAGAGCTATATCTAAATCTGAACCGATTTGGATGAAATTTTGCAGACTTGAAGGGTGATGGAAAATATTACCTTTTGCCAAACTTGTGACGATCCGATCGAAAAAACGTGCAACGTGACCCCATTTGTCGAAATCGGGCGATACATATATATGGGAGCTATATCTAAATTTGATCCGATTTCTTCCAAATTCAATAGCGTTCGTCCTTGTGCCCAAAAAACTCCCTGTACCAAATTTCATCACAATCGGTTAATAATGGCGACCGGAATCCTGTGAACAACAAATACATGGACAGACGGACGGACGGACGGACACCAAGCGCTAGATCGACTCAGGAGGTGATTCTGAGTCGATTGGTATATATTTTATGGGGTCTAAAATCAATATTTCTGGTAGGCACATCTTTTGGCCGATCAAACTTATTATACCCTGACCACTATGTGGTTTAGGGTATAAAAATTAAATTAAAACCGTAAGTTCGGCCAGGCCGAATCTTATGTACCCTCCACCATGGATTGCGTAGAAACTTCTGCGAAAGACTGTCATCCACAAATTTCAACTAACTCGGATGAAATTTGCTCCTCCAAGAGGCTCCAAAACGAAATCTCGGGATCGGTTTATATGGGGGCTTTAAATGATTATGGACTGATATGTACCATTTTTGGCATGGTTGTTAAATATCATATACTACCACCACGTACCAAATTTCAACCAGATCGGATGAATTTTGCTTCTCCAAAAGGCACCGGCGGTCAAATCTGGCGATCGGTTTATATGGGAGCTATATATAATTATGGACTGATAGGAACCAATTCCTGCATGGTTGTTGGATACCATATACTAACATCACGTACCAAATTTCAACCGAATGGGAAGAATTTTGCTCTTCCAAGAGGTCAAATCTGGGGATCGGTTTATATGGGGCCTATATATAATTATGGACCGATATGGACCAATTTTTGCATGGTCATTAGAGATCATATACTAACATCATGTACCAAATTTCAGCCGGATCGGATGAAATTTGTTTCTCTTAGAGGCTCTGCAAGCCAAATCGGGGGATCGGTTTATATGGGGTCTATATATAATTATGGACCGATGTGGACCAATTTGTGCATGGTTGTTAGAGACCATTTACTAACACCATGTACCAAATTTCAGCCGGATCGGATGAAATTTGCTTCTCTTAGAGGCCTTGCAAGCCAAATTTGGGGGTCCGTTTATATGGGGGCTATACGTAAAAGTGGACCGATATGGCCCATTTGCAATACCATCCGACCTACATCAATAACAACTACTTGTGCCAAGTTACAAGTCGATAGCTTGTTTCGTTCGGAAGTTAGCGTGATTTCAACAGACGGACGGACGGACGGACATGCTCAGATCGACTCAGAATTTCACCACGACCCAGAATATATATACTGAAACTTGGCACAAGTAGTTGTTATTGATGTAGGTCGGATGGTATTGCAAATGGGCCATATCGGTCTATTTTTACGTATAGACCCCATATAAACGGACCCCCAAATTTGGCTTGCGATTGCTCTAAGAGAAGAAAATTTCATCCGATCCGGCTGATATTTGGTACATGGTGTTAGTATATAGTCTCTAACAACCATGCAAAAATTGGTCCATGTCGGTTCACTTTTACGTATAGCCCCCATATAAACGGACCCCCAAATTTGGCTTGCGATTGCCCTAAGAGAAGCAAAATTAATCCGATCCGGCTGAAATTTGGTATATGGTGTTAATATATGGTCTCTAACAACCATGCAAAACATCGGTCCATCATTATATATAGCCTCCATATAAACCGATCCCCCGATTTGGCTTGCGGGGCCTCTAAGAGATCCAAATTTCATCCGATCCGGCTGAAATTTGGTACATGGTGTTGGTATATGTTCTCTAATGACCATGCAAAAATTGGTCCACATCGACCCATAATTATACATAGCCCCCATATAAACCGATCCCCAGATTTGACCTCCGGAGCCTCTTAGAGGAGCAAAAGTCATCCGATCCGATTGAAATTTGGTACGTGGTGTTAGTATAAGGTATCCAACAACCATGCAGGAATTGGTCCATATCGGTCCATAAGTATATATAGCCCCCATATAAATCGATCCCCAGATTTGGCTTGCGGAGCCTCTAAGAGAAGCAAATTTCATCCGATCCGGTTGAAATTTGGTACGTGGTGTCAGCATATGATATCGGTTCATAATCATGGTTGCCACTCGAGCCAAAAATAATTTACCAAAATTTTATTTCTATAGAAAATTTTGTTAAAATTTTATTTCTGTAGAAAATTTTTGTTAAAATTTTATTTCTATAGAAAATCTTGTCAAAATTTTATTTCTATAGAAATTTTAGTCAAAATTTTATTTCTATAGAAAATTTTGTCAAAATTTTATTTCAAAAGAAATTTTGTCAAAATTTTATTTCTATAGAACATTTTTTCCAAATCTTATTTCTATAGATTTTTTTCTCCAAATTTTACTTCTATAGAAAATGTTGTCAACATTTTATTTCTATAGAAACTTTTGTTAAAATTTTATTTCTATAGAAAAGTTTGTTAAAATTTTATTTCTGTAGAAAATTTTATCAAAATTTTCTTTCTATAGAAAATTTTGTGAAAATTTTCTTTCTATAGAAAATTTTGTGAAAATTTTATTTCTATAGAAAATTTTGTTAAAATATTTGTATGTCTATAGAAAATTTTGTCAAACTGAGTTATATACGTATTTAATCGATCTGTTTTTATTTAATATAACCACGTATGGACTTACATACAATTTAGAAGACGGTGTTAGGAGGTTTTAAGGTACCTTGCCATGGGCAAGCGTTACCGCAACTTAAGTAATTCGATTGTGGATGGCAGTGTTTAGAAGAAGTTTCTACACAATCCATGGTGGAGGGTACATAAGCTTCGGCCTGGCCGAACTTACGACCGAACATACTTGTTAGTTTAATATATACTACGTATGGACTATGTGGTATATATTACGGTGTTAGGAAGTTTTGAGATACCTTGCCATCGGCAAGTGTTACCGCAACCCAAGTAATTCGATTGTGGATGACAGACTTCAGTAGAAGTTTCTACGCAATCCATGGTGGAGGGTACATAAGCTTCATCCTGGCCGACCTTACGGCCGTATATACTTGTTTTTTCTGCGTTTTGCTATATGGTATCATTTATTTTTATTTGCAGTTACATGATGTCTGCGTTTGTACATTTGATGGGCACGATGTAAATATGGAATAATTACTGGTTGTTGAAATTGAAATAAAATAGAGTGTGAACGACATTATAAATACAAATAAACAATGAATTAGTTTAAAAATAAATAAAAACAAGTAAATAAACTTAATTTTGTGTTTTCTTTTCTCAAGTGGCGTCCTTTTTTCGACGATAAAAAAAGTTTTTTCATAAAGATCAAAACATTTTAGGTTGTGACCATGTTCTTTTAACTAGAAGAAAAACATTTTGAATGAATACCTTAACATTTTAACATCGTGACCATTGTCTTTTCATTCAAACAAAATTCTTTTTATCAATATAATAATATTTTAGGTGAGGAAAATTATAGTTTTCTTAGAACCATGTTCACTGAGCCAACATGGTTGCAGGTGAAAATGTTACATGGTCGCTGCAAAAATAGCTCCTTCAAATATGATTGTGACAATCATGCAGCGTTGCCAATTTAGCTTTTTTCCCGCTAGATTTGGCTTTTTTTGAAGACGTTTAGCGGGAAAAAAATGCATTTAGCTTTTAGCTTTTTTTCATGACCCTTTTAGCTATTTTTTTTTTATTATTATTTTCATCTATGGATTAAACCCTTACAGACTAACAGTAATATATTACATTATATACATATCGTTTGTTAATATATCAAGTATTTAATAATAATGTTATTATACCCTCCACCATAGGATGGGGGTATATTAACTTTGTCATTCCGTTTGTAACACATCGAAATATTGCTCTAAGACCCCATAAAGTATATATATTCTGGGTCGTGGTGAAATTCTGAGTCGATCTAAGCATGTCCGTCCGTCCGTCCGTCTGTCCGTCTGTCCGTCTGTCCGGCTGTCCGTCCGTCTGTGGAAATCACGCTAACTTCCGAACGAAACAAGCTATCGACTTGAAACTTGGCACAAGTAGTTATTATTGATGTAGGTCGGATGGTATTGAAAATGGGCCATATCGGACCACGTTTACGTATAGCCCCCATATAAACCGATCCCCAAATTTGGCTTGGGGAGCCTCCCGGAGCAGCAAAATTCATCCGATCCGGTTGAAATTTGGTACGTGGTCTTAGTATACGGTCTCTAACAACCATGCAAAAATTGGTCCATATCGGTCCATAATTATATATAGCCCCCATATAAACCGATCCCCAGATTTGACCTCCGGAGCCTCTTGGAGGGGCAAAATTCATCCGATCCGATTGATATTTGGTACCTGATGTTAGTATGTGGTCTCTAACAACCATGCAAAAATTGGTCCATATCGGTCCATAATTATATATAGCCCCCATATAAACCGATCCCCAGATTTGACCTCCGGAGACTTTTGGAGGGGCAAAATTCATCCGATCCGGTTGAAATTTGGTACCTGATGTTAGTATACGGCCTCTAACAACCATGCAAAAATTGGTTCATATCGGTCCATAATTATATATAGCTCCCATATAAACCGATCCCCAGATTTAACCACCGGAGCCTCTTGGAGGAGCAAAATTCATCCGATCCGGTTGAAATTTAGTACGTGGTCTTAGTATACTGTTTTTAACAACCATGCAAAAATTGGTCCATATCGGTCCATAATTATATATAGCCCCCATATAAACCGATCCCCAGATTTGACCTCCGGAGCCTCTTGGAGGGGCAAAATTCATCCGATCCGGTTGAAATTTGGTACCCGATGTTAGTTTACGGCCTCTCATAACCATACAAAAATTGGTCCATATCGGTCCATAATTATATATAGCCCCCATATAAACCGATCCCCAGATTTGAACTCCGGAGCCTCTTGGAAGAGCAAAATTCATCCGATCCAGTTGAAATTTGGTACATGGTGTTAGTATATGGTCTCTAAGAACCATGCAAAAATTGGTCCATATCGGTCCATAATTATATATAGTTCCCATATAAACCGTCCCCAGATTTGACGTCCGGAACCTCTTGGAGGAGCAAAAGTCATCCGATACGGTTGAAATTTGGTACATTTTGTCAATATATGGCCTCTAACAGCCATGTAAAAATTGGTCCATATCGGTCTGTAGTTATATATACATGACTTATTACACAAAATTTGGTCCATATCGCCAAAAATAATCTACCAAAACTTTATTTCCATAGAAAATTTTGTCAAATTTTATTACTATAGAAAGTTTTGTCAAAATTTCATTTCTATAGAAAGTTTTGTCAAAAGTTTATTTCTATACAAATGTTTGTCAAAATTTTATTTCCATAGAAAATTTTGTCAAAATTTTATTTCTATAGAAAATTTTGTAATCTACCTAAACTTTATTTCCATAGAAAATTTTGTCAAATTTTATTACTATAGAAAGTTTTGTTAAAATTTCATTTCTATAGAAAGTTTTGTCAAAAGTTTATTTCTATAGAAATGTTTGTCAAAATTTTATTTCTATAGAAAATTTTGTAAAAAATTTATTTCTGTAGAAAATTTTGTCAACATTTTATTTCTATACAAAATTTTGTCAAAATTTTATTTCTATACAATATTTTGTCAACATTTTATTTCTATAGAAATTTTTGTCAAAATTGTATTGCTATAGAAAATTTTGTCAACATTTTACTTCCATAGAAAATTTTGTCAACATTTTATTTCTATAGAAAATTTTGTCAAGTTTTTATTTCTATAGAAAATTTTGTCAAATTTTTATTTCTATAGAAAATTTTGTCAAAATTTTATTTCTATAGAAAATTTTGTCAAGGTTTCATTTCTATAGAAAATTTTGTCAAAATTTTATTTCTATAGAAAATTTTGTCAAACTAGATTATATACGTATTTAATCGGCCTTTTTTTGTTTAATATATACCCCATATGGGCTAACTTACAATTTAGAAGACAGTGTTAAAAAGTTTTACGATACCTTGCCATCGGCAAGTGTTATCGCAACCCAAGTAATTCGATTGTGGATGACAGTCTTTCGTAGAAGTTTCTACGCAATCCATGGTGGAGGGTACATAAGATTCGGCCTGGCCGAACTTACGGCCGTATATACTTGTCTTTTTCTTTACATTGTATTTCTCTTCTGACAAGTCAAGATAATAATAAAATTTATTGAATTCTTTACAAAGACGGCGAAGTGGATCGTTGTTTTCAAAGTTCGTTCGAAAGTATTCAATGTGGAGCAGTTCAAAGTTAGGGTAGGTCTAAAGGGTACATTGAATGACATGCTGTTAATAAGGAAGTCAGATTTAAATCTTCCGTTAATCAAATCAACCATAAAACAGATATTCAGCATGGTACGTCTACTTTTCAGTGTAGGTAATTTGATGAGCGATAGTCTTTCTTTGTAAGACGGCAAGGTTTGAGGTGTCCAGTTATTCCGACGTAAACAAAACAGTAAAAGTTGTTTCTGAACAGATTCAATACGATTGCAATGAATTTGGTACTGTGGGTCCCAAATTACAGATCCATATTCCAGGATAGGACGCACAAGTGAAGTATATAAGTTTCTTGTAACAAATGGGTCAGAAAATTCCTTACTCCAGCGCTTGACAAATCCAAATGATCCATAGGCCTTATTTACAGTCATAGAAATGTGAGATCTAAAATTTAGCATGCGATCCAAAAGTATTCCAAGATCTTTAAAGGATTCAACAGTTTCAAGCGTTGTGCCATTCAAGTTATAATTCGTGTCGATATAATTTAACCTATAAAAAGAGATATGCTTGCATTTCCTTATGTTCAGTTCCATCATATTTGATGAGCACCATCTGTACATGCTATTCAGATCAGATTGGAGTAAGGATTGGTCATCACTATTCCGAATAACCTTTATAATTTTAACATCGTCAGCATACATGAGAGTGTAACCATATTTAATGGCTGATGGAAGGTCATTTATAAATAAGCAGAACAATAGAGGACCAAGATGACTGCCTTGTGGAACACCAGAAGGCACATGTATTGATTTTGAAATAATGTTATCAAATACTACAAATTGTGTACTATTCTTTAGATAACTTTCAAACCAGGATACCATTAATTCACTGAAGCCCATGCGATGCAGTTTGTACAGTAAAAGTGAATGGTTTACTTTGTCAAACGCCTTACTAAAATCAGTCATTTTTGGCTTTTTTTATTTTCGACACGTTTCTATTGAAATATGGATAAAACGGCGTTTTTATCTAAGCCTTGCTGCAAGAATAAGGGTTTCCACATATTTCAAAGCTCAGTTGAAACATTAATAATGATTCCAGCCACTATGCGGGCATTTTTGTAGCCTTGTTGTAAAGTTTTTTCATCACATTCATAAAAGTTATCATTTGACTCGTTTATCTTTTTTATGTTATTATAATATTCTAAAGAGATTACGATATTACTGAATTAAAATTGTCGTGAGGCCAAAGATTTCATTTCTTTAAAATACAAACGCGAATTATGGTTATAATAGCATTTGTGAATTTCTCATATAAAAACTGTTTTCCTTGTCCAAAAGACGATAAAGTCGTTTTGTCCTTCTTCTCTTCATGAAAGAAGGAAGAATTAATGAAATAGTCTTTAAATGTGAGGAGTTTTTACTTCTTGACCACAAACCAAAATAGCGTTCAAAAATAGAAGATGTTTTTAACACTTTATTATAAAAACGTATACATACAATAATTTCTACTTGAAGTCGAGTCTGAATTTGGAAATTTAAGTTGGCGTTAACGAAGGACTTCCAATAAAAAATTTGTGATAGTAATCAAAATGTATCGAATACGCAAACAGTGCTAATATGCCTTAGATATTGTTACAGTCTCACAGAAGTGGAATTAAAATGAAAATAATATACATTTTAAGTGAAATAAAGCCTTTAAATTTGTTAAATTTCAATCAAAAATATGACTTTTTATACAAAAAAATTTAGCTTTTTTTCTAGCTATTTTTTAGCATCTTTTAGCCTTTTTTAGCTATTTTTTTGGGCAAATCTAGCGGTTTTTGGTGAAACAATTCTGGCAACACTGCAATCATGTTTCTTCTCTGCGTGTAGATATAGCTTCCATATATATATGCATCGCTCGATTTTCCCAAATTTGGCCATAGTACTCTTATTTATTAACCAATGTTACTCAAATTTCAAATTTTGATGTACTAGCCGATCGTATTTATACGTACTTGTAGCTCTTACATAATAATATTGCTCGTTTTTTGCAAATTTGGATTAATAACCCACACTAATTGAACGATTTTCTCTTTTTTAATAATGGGCTCAACATTAGTGGCATAATAACCCCGTAGGTGCAATATCAACTACAGCTAGTATTGCTAGAAGTAGGGGAAATTCCCTATATATAGGGGCTTTCTAATATTTAGCGTCTTGTAGGGACGTAGGGCCACAATGTAGTGACATTTTCACTCAACACAATTTGTAATAATTTTTACATTTTGGTGGCTCTAGAGGAGGAAATTGGAAGCCAGCAAGGCTTAATCTTTAATAATGTGTGGTAACAACAGTTACCACTCTAACAAAATTTGAAGACTACCACAAATCTACCAAACAAATATTTCTATAGAAATTTTTGTCAAAACTTTATTCCTGTAGAAAATTTTGTCAACATTTTATTTCTATAGAAAATTTTGTCAAAATTGTATTTCTATAGCAATTTTTTTCAAAATATTGCTTCTATAAAAATTTTTCTCAAAATTTTATGTCTATGGAAGTTTTTCTCAAAATTTTATTTCTATAGTATTGATTGTCAAAATTTTATTTCTATAGAAAAATTTCTCACAAAAATTTGTTTATAGAAAATTTTCCAAAATTTTATTTTTATAGAGATTTAACAAAAAAAAAAAACTCTTTTTGGTATAATTCTACCAACTGTGGCAACCGTGGTGGTAAGACAAATTTATTTTAAGATAATAAAGTACTTTGTTTTGTAAAATTTGTTTAAATTTAACGAAAAATATTGTAGGGAAAATTGTTTGTGAATGTATGGGAAAGTAGGAAACTTTTTTTGTCCTTGTAGGATAAACCGAACATTTTCCCTGGCAACACTGACTATGACCTATAATATGATTGAGACAAAGCACCCATAAACATGTACCCCTTAATTTTCTTAAATATGCAACTGCGGTTTATCTCCCAGACCTATATCAATGTTACCCCACAAATGCTTATGATTACTAATTTAGTAAGTGTGGTTTACTAAACCTTACTAAATTAGTAACCACCCTTACTAATTTAGTAAGGGTGGTTTAGGGTATGATATAGTCGGCCCCGCCCGACTTTCTACTTTACTTGCTTGCTTCAAATCAAATGAATCTCTAAAACCAAAGGAATTCTTTTTAATGAATAAATTTATTATTAGCCCGCAAAATTATTTTCAAAGGAGTTTTTATATCGCTAAAAGCAAAAATACACTTTTTTGAAGAATTATTCCGTTGAAGAATTATGTGTTACTTTCTTATTTGTACACTCAACTAATGCTAAAATTATTGATTATCCAAGTCTTAATTTAGGATTGCATGTCCTCTTAAATATAAGCTCGTTTTCAAAAAAAATTATTAGGATTTTTAATTAAATTAAAGTCACTATTACTAACCGATATCTAATATTCTCTTATATATATATATATATATATATATATATATATATATATATATATATATATATATATATATATATATATATATATATATATATATATATATATATATATATATATTCTGGGTTGTGGTGAAATTCTGAGTCGATCTAAGCATGTCCGTCCGTCCGTCCGTCTGTTGAAATCACGCTAACTTCCGAACGAAACAAGCCATCGACTTCAAACTTGGCACAAGTAGTTGTTATTGACGTAGGTCGGATGGTATTGCAAAGGGGCCATATCGGTCCACTCTTACGTATAGCCCCCATATAAACGGGCCCCCAAATTTGGCTTGCGGAGCCTATAAGAGTACCATATTTCATCCGATCTGGCTGAAATTTGGTACGTGGTGTTAATATATAGTCTCTAACAACCATGCAAAAATTGGTCCATATCGGTTCATAATTATATAGCCCCCATATAAACCGATCCACAGATTTGTCCTCCGGAACCTCTTAGAGAAGCAAAATTCATCCGAATCGGTTGAAATTTGGAATGTGGTGTTAGAATGTGGTCTCTAACAAACACGCAAGAATTGGTCCATATTGGTCCATAATTATATATAGCCCCCATATAAATCGATCCCCAGATTTGTCCTTCGGATACTCTTGGAGGAGCAAAATTCATCCGATTCGGTTGAAATTTGGTACGTGGTGTTATATGGTCTTTAACAACCATGCACAAATTGGTCTATATCGGTCCATTATTATATATAGCCCCCATATAAACCGTTACCCAGATTTGATCTCCGGAGCCTCTTGGAGGAGCAAAATTCATCCGAACTGGTTGAAATTTGCAACGTGGTGTTACTATATAGGGCCGCTACTAACCATGCCAATATTGGTCCATATCGATCTATAGTTATATATAGCCGATCCCCAATCACACAAAAATTGGTCCGTATCGGTTCATAATCATGGTTGCCACTCGAGCCAAAAATAATTTACCAAAATTTTATTTCTATAGAAAATTTTGTCAAAATTTTATTTCTATAGAAAATTTTATCAAAATTTTATCCCTATACAAAATTTTGTCAAATTTTATTGCTATAGAAAATTTTTGCAACATTTTATTTCTATAGAAAATTTTGGCAACATTTTATTTCTATAGAAAATGTTGCCAAAATTTTAATTCTATTGAAATTTTTTTCAAATTTTTATTTCTATAGAAAATTTTGTCATAATTTTATTTCTATAGAAAATTTTGTCAAAATTTTATTTCTATAGAAAATTTTGTTAAAATTTTATTTCTATAGAAATTTTTGTCAAAATGTTGCTTCTATAGAAAATGTTGTCAAAATTTTATTTCTATAGCAACTTTTGTCAAATTTTATTTCTATAGAAAATTTTGTCAAACTTAATTATATACGTATTTAATCGGGATATTTTAGTTTAATATATACTACGTATGGACTATGTGGTATATATTACGGTGTTAGGAAGTTTTAAGATACTTTGCCATCGGCAAGTGCTACCCCAAGTAATTCGATTTTGGATGAAGTTTCAGTAAACATTTCTACGCAATCCATGGTACAGTGTACATAAAAATCGGCCTGGCCGAACTTACGGCCGTATATACTTGTTTTTCGTTGGTCTTATTTTTTCAGTCTTAAAGTATAACATAAATTGTTTAGCTATGTCATTTGTTTCCTTCATGTACACATTACTTATACCCCAACCATCAATTATCTATATATGAATTCGAATAAAAATCTGGATCAAAATTTCATTACAAAATCATTCGATTTGAAAAAGTTTCATTTGAAATGAAAAAGGTTTCAGTTGATTTGTAAAATGTTTCATTTGATTTGAAAAATGATTCATTTGATTTGAAAAAGGTTTTATTTGATTTGAAAAAGGTTTCATTTGATTTGAAAAAGGATTCATTTGAAGTGAAAATGCTATATATGTATTGCCCGATCTTTCCAAATTTGGCCATAAAATCCTTATTTATCAACCGATCTTACTAAAATTTTGCACAAAGTAACCTTCTGTGGTGTCAAACAAACCTGCGAAATATCATCTAAATCGGTTCAGATGTAGATATAGCTCCCATATATGTATCGCCCGATTTTGAAAAATTTGCCCCTAATAACTTTATGTTTGACCATAGAGGCCTCATTTCTTAACTGATCTTACTCAAATCTTGCACAAGGTAACCTTTTGTGGTATTAATCAAACCCGCAAAATATTATGCAAATTGGTTCAGATTTAGATATAGCTTCCATATATATGCATCGCTTGATTTTCCCAAATTTGGCCATAGAAGCCTTATTTATTAACCGATCTTACTCAAAGTTGGCTAGATCCAGTCCTCTATAGTACTAACGGTATGTGCAAAATTTCATCGAAATCGGTTCAGATGTAAATATAGGTCCCATATATGTATCGCCCGATTTTGAAAAATTTGCCCCTAATAACATTATGTTTGACCATAGAGGCCTCATTTCTTAACTGATCTTACTCAAATTTTGCACAACCCAGCAAAAACTCTCATTACCCGGTAATCTTGTAGGTAAGCCTAATAAAAAAGAAATAACCACTTATAAATTGGCATCGCTCCGGATTACATTTACATACGCATTTCCTAGGAGGAAAGTACTTCACCCCAGGCATACCTTCGGCCATAACCATATACCAAAGTGTGAAAAATAACCACTTATTATCTCAGGTATCCAATCCTCGAAAATAATTACTTCTCCCACTGGTTCTAAAGGACCAAAAAAACGACGTTTAAATACAGCATTGCGATGCTACACTACACGAATAGGAAAGAATATTGTAGAAATAAAATACTAACGATGTTTTGGTACTAATTCATTAAATGTTCAGTCATTTGTATTAAGAATTATTTAACGTAAACTTTTATGTTAATATTTTTGGAATGAAAATTATGTAATTGCATACATGGATGGTTTTTTATCGAATAGTTTTTGAAACAAAACATAATTTTCTACAGTAAAATATAAACTAATATAAAGAGGTTGTGTATAATGGTTAAATTTTAAGAAATGTAACAAAAGAAAATATAAAAGGCTAAATCAAGAGATATCTTAAAAACAAAAGGAACATTGGTTACGCAATCATGCGATATAATACTGTGGTTTTCACATTAGATCAATTACACTATATCTATAAATTCAAAACAATTATTAGACTACAGGATCCTTATTGGATGATGACTTAGATTTTTCACTTATGCACTTATTTTTGAAATGACGATTTTTCGAATTTTTTCGAATGTGTCTTTGTTATCTTGTACAGTATTGAATAATGCCACTATTAAAAGGAAAAATATTAATGAAGAAGAAGAAATTCGAATTTTATTTTCTAGCATGTTCACTTACTTTCAAGAACTTTCATTAGATTTTTTAAATTTCGTAAAGGCTTTTTGTTATGTATACCTTGAAAATTGTATTCGAGTAGTAAGTTTACAATTCCTTTTCCAATTAGGAGTGATCAAATTGATGTTACCTTGAAAAGAAAAACAAATAATTACGTATTGGGGGACCATGTTCATGTAAAAAAACAAGTAAGGAAAGTCTAGTCAGGCGGGGCCGACTATATTATACCCTGCACCACTTTGTAGATCTAAATTTTCGATACCATATCACATCCGTCAAATGTGTTGGGTCCTATATATAAAGGTTTGTCCCAAATACATACATTTAAATATCACTCGATTTGGACAGATTTTGATAGACTTTTACAAAATCTATAGGCTCAAAATTTAAGTTGGCTAATGCACTAGGGTGGAACACAATTTTAGTAAAAAACAAGTAAGTAAAGTCTAAAGTCGGGCGGGGCCGACTATATTATACCCTTCACTCCTATGTAGGCCGAAATTTGTGTTACCATCTCAACTACTTCACATTTGCTGGAAGCTATATAAAGGAGACAATTTTTTACTTCTTCAAAACCTCTAGAACTAAAATTTAAATCGGCTAACGCTATCCAGTTAATTGGAGGAAACTTCCATTGAAAATGGGTCTAAAATGTGTAACAGTCTACCATATTTCCCCAACTCTGGTGTACGTATATATGGGAGCTATATATAATCTGAACCGATTTTGACTAAATTTGACATATATACACGCACAGAAAAACCATGTTTGGACATGGTTGCCGCATCCATTTAATGCTTATCTAGAGCATGTAATTGCCGCGAAAAGCATGTATTTTGTCTTTGTAAAAATAGTTTTCGAGCGGAGAAAAATGTATGGTGGCAATAAGCATTTGAATGGTTATCAAATACCGCAAACATGTTCTATCATTTAAATGATAGAATTTGAGACCATTAAATGGTCGGGAAAATCATGTACCTGACCATTCAATTTTTTTACTTTTTTACAGGGAAAAAAGTGTTTTTATAGGTTAAGTATAGATATGTCTAGAACCATTACATGGCCATAAAGACTATTTACATTTTTTCGTGACCATTTAATTTTTTAACTTTTTTGCAGCGAAAAGAATTTTATAAAAACATTGAGCAGGTACACACGATTTTCATTTTGCGCGTCAGTCGTGTTTTGATTGTTTCTTGGAATGGACGGAGAATACGGATTTACTGGGTTTTGTGTTAATTTATTTATTCATAAGTGGCACGTGGTTTTATGTGAACACAAAAAAGGAAAGTGTAATTGAAAAATATACTTGTTTTTTGTTCTGCATTTTGCTATATGGATCATTTATTTTTACAGTCGACTCCGCTTTACTGAAACGTTAAAAATGCAGCCATTTAATTTCAGTTATCCGAAGTTTTTGCTAAAGCGGACTACGGATAACTGAAAAAAACTTCCAGTAATGCGAACTTCGGATAACTGAAAAAGTTTCAGTAAAGCGGACTCCGTATAACTGGAAAAAAATCCACTCAATTTCAGTTAACCGAACTTATGACCAATGTTATGTACATAAAATAATAAAAACAAGGTGTTTGATTCCGTGTGTGTGCCATCTACAATTTTACCTTTCAGTTGATTTTATTTACAGAGTGATTTAAACTGTTTTGAAAGTGCCATCTTCACTTGAAATAAAGCGTTCTCAATACGGAGAAGAAAATGTACTCTCTCTCAATAGCGAGAATGTGGCATTTTCACTAAAGCGAAGTCATACTAATGTGACGAAACTCATTTGAACACAAAAAACTTTTCAGTAATCCGATTTTTTCAGTTAAGCGGAGTTTCACTAATGCGGAGTAATTTAAATGAAATGGACAGAAAAAACAACTGGGGAATGCGATCGATTTCAGTTATCCGAGGTTTTTCAGTAAAGCGCATTGCGCTAAAGCGGAGTCGACTGTATTTGCAGTTACATGATGTCTGCGTTTGTACATTTGATGGGCACACGATGTAAATATGGAATGATTACTTATTGTTGCAATTGAAATAAAATAGTGTGTGTAAAAATATGTGATGTTTGCTTGCACGACATTATAAATACAAACAAACAATGAATTAGTTTATAAATAAATAAAAACAAATAAATAAAGTTAATTTTGTGTTTTCTTTTCTCAAGTGGCCCTTTTTTCAACGATGAAAAAAGTTTTTTTCATAAAGATCAAAACATTTTAGGTTGTGACCATGTTCTTTTAACTAGAAGAAAAACATTTTGAATGAATACCATAACATTTTAAATCGTGACCATTGTATTTTCATTCAAACAAAATTCTTTTTATCAATATAATAACATTTTAGATGAGGACAATTATATTTTTCTTAGAACCATGTTCACTGATCCAACATGGTTTCAGGTTAAAATGTTACATGGTCGCCGCAAATATAGCTCTTATCATATTATTTTGCCCTTCGAATATGATTGTGACAATCATGTTTTTTCTCTGCGTGTAGTTAGAATAATAATTCTGCTATCTATGCGAAATTTCATGTAAATGGGAGTATAACTTTGGCCCCCCTGGTCACATGAGTGCAAAATGGACGGAAGATATATATGGGAGCTATATCTAAATCTGAATCGATTTTGACCATATTTGGCACATACAATAGTATCATTAAAAGTACCGCTTGTGAAAAATGTGAAGTAAGCCAGGACAAAACTCTGGCTTTTGAGATCACATAAGTCCAAATCGGGCGAAAGATATATATGTGAACTATATTTAAATCTGAATCGATTTTGACCATATTTGGTACATACAATAGTATCGTTAAAAGTACCGCTTGTTCAAAATTTGAAGTAAGCCAGGGCAAAACTCTGGCTTTTGAGACCATATAAGTCCAAATCGGGCGAAAGATATATATGTGAGCTATATATAAATCTGAACAGATTTTAACAAAATTTGACACACTTAACGATACTATTAAACGTACCCCTTGTGCAAAATTTGGAGCAAATAACGGCAAAACTCTGGCTTTTGTGGCCATACAAGTTCAAATCGGACGAAAGATATATATGGGAGATATATCCAAATCTGAACCGATTTGAACTAAATTTGGCACGCATAGTTACAATGCCCCTATGCAAAATTTCAACTAAATAGGAGCAAAAAATTGGCCTCTGTGGGCAAATGAGTGTAAATCGGGCGAAAGCTATATATGGGAGCTATATCTAAATCTGAACCGATTTGGCTGATATTTTGGAAGTTTTTCGAGACTCATAAAATATTTGGATGTACGGAATTTGAGGAATATCGGTTGATATACACGCCAATTATGACCAGATGGGTGAAAAATATATATATGGCAGCTATATCTAAATATGAACCGATTTTTTCCAAAATCAATAGGGATCGTCTTTGAGCCGAAACAGGACCCTATACCAAATTTTAGGACAATCGGACTAAAACTGCGAGCTGTACTTTCCACACAAAAATACATGCACAGGCAGACGGACATCGCTAAATCGACTCAGAATTTAATTCTACGCCAATCCGTATACTAAAAGGTTGGTATATGATTACTCCTTCTTGGCGTTACATACAAATGCACAAACTTATTATACCCTGTACCATAGTAGTGGTGAAGGGTATAAATAGTGGTGTCCGCATCTAATAGTATGTATCATTATAGCACAATGACAAAAAATGCATTCAACATTATTTACAACGCTTGCTGATGAGCCATTTACATTTGACATTAAAACTTTCTTTTCAGATGCGGACAATGAATATAGCGCTTCATCCAAACCATAAGAATTTTACATATAAATTGACTAGATTACATCCGTTCAATTTATATTCACTAGTAGTTGAGGTATCGGTTAATGGATATACCATAAGTGCAACAATTTTAGTAGTTTCAATACATACGATATGATCTCTGTTGTCTTCATTGATAGTGCGTTCAAACTTATTAAGTTCTTCCTCCGTCTCGATTGGAAACATGGATAAAAATTGTAGTGCTACTCCATTTACACTTTTGGAAAGGGACTGTAATGCAACTTTTTGTTCAGCCAATAAATTTCTAATCGTGAAATTTTGATTCGCTAGAGTCTCTACGAAAAATGAATTCCTGGTTTACTGAACGACCCGTATAGTACTACGAAGTAGAAGAAACTTACGTAAAACCATATTGTACCTTGCTTCGTCAATATGTTCCTTTTGTTTGATTAAATCTGAAATGAATAACAATTACAATTTGCATGTCGATCCTTGCTATTCATCTTACCTTTAATATGGTTAATTTCTGCACATATTACCAAAAATAGTTCATCATTGGTATTATTGAAAGCCGAACTTTTACTTTTTGAAAGTTTTTGCCTCTTTGCGTTGTCCATTTTAAATGTGAATTCTAACAAAAAGAGTGTATTTGGAAAATAAGAACGAAACCTCTCTTGTATGGAATTTGTACAACTTTGGCCAATATGTCTGTAAACAAGTACTGTTGCTCCTCCTCGTACTCTGTTTCAGCGAAGACAATGTCCAATTCTTCAGAATTTATTGGATTGGTATAAAAGCTTTCTGAAGTTTTGAATGTATTTGCTTGAAATGTTGATTCGTCTATAATTTTCGAAATATTTACAAAAGTTTTATTATTCATTAGACATACGTTATCCGGTGATTTGCAACTAAAATATTCTTTAGTGGTCAGTATTGATTGTATAATTTTTCTATGAAATCTTGGACCCAAAGACGGTCTTTCGGGTACGATATATGTATTAGCAAATGAGTTGTAAATTTGCTGTATTACGTGTCTCGACATTCTTACAGATCTTTTTATAATTTGCATAAAGTTTTCGAAACAATATGCTGAGAAATCATTTAGGTTTCCAAATTGCTTCACACATTCTGGTCAGAGATGGTCTGTATCAATTTTTTTTAGGTTTGCGACTGTCGTAAAGTTGTAAACGTCGTAAACGTCACATACGCGTCGTAAATGTAGAAAAAGTAAAAAAAGTCGCAAACTGAAAATACTTTAGTCGCGTCAGCTAGGCAGCGAATGCGATGATATTCAAGACGATGGTATGTGCGACGAAGTTTCAATTCTTAGGAATATTCACAATTTTCGGTTTTAGTCCCCACATTTTCCCTATTGCCTTTTGCACGAGTACAGGGTAACCGTGGATTTTCTCGTCCTTTCTTAGCTTTCAAATTCAGTCTCCTGTCTAATATAACCCCAAGGTATTTTGCACACTCACCAATGGGAATTTCAATACCAACTAAGAAAATAGGCTTGACCATGGGAAAACTTTCACAAATTTCTGCAGAAACTCACAGCGAATGCTGTCAAACTAAATTAAAAAATGTTCAGGATTTCTTCTATTCAAAATTTGGTTTTCTACAGTAGGTTTACGACTTTTGCGACATACGTATTATACCGTCGCAAATGTATGTCGCAAAAGTCACAGTTTGTGACAGGCCAACCCTGATTCTGGTAAATGCAAAAGAGAGTGTACATTGTATGACACACTGGATCGCCCATAAACCACTGGAAATATTTCTACAAAATTATTCAATATTTGTTGTGCTTGTTCAATTTTCGCATTGCACGGTGAAAGGAGCAAAATTCTGTACGCTACGTGAAGTAAAAGGAAATGTTCATACAGCTCATCGGGTAAATTGTCTTTCAAAACTACTATACCTGTGTACAAAACAAATTGTCGGAACTCGGTAGCCATCCATCTTGAAATTTCTACAAGAGTTCTCGGCTTACGAGCAAATTCTCGTGGGATATATAGCTTTAGAGCTAGTAAACTATCTGAAATAGATAGTATAGCTTTTGAGGAATGTGGTAAAATTGCAGTTTTGTTTGTAATGCTAGAAATAATTTTTTTATAACGCCTAGATCTATTGCGTGCATGCAGTCAATAGGAAACTGCAATATCATTCCAATTCCGATCTTTTCTAAGCTCAGTTCCATATTTTGGTGGATCTTGGTATGGAAGTTATTATACTTTCTTAAACGAAAGTCATCGTCATTTCGGCTTAAACCAGATAAAACAGAGTAAGTGTTTACATTATCGATTCTTTGACCGCTTTGTTGGCATTTGGCGCATCCATTAAATGATACTTGTCCTTTTATACCACAAACAACTGATTTCGCTGGAGCATCGCATTCAAAAGCTCGTATACTTAATTTTAACCGCCTTTCATTGACCAGCAACCCACTTGTTTGAAAACTGTAGTATTCATTTACAAAGTCATGTAGAAAACTGTTTATGTCATGTGGTTTTTTTTCCCCAACATAATATCCAATCATGAATACATGGGAATCTTTAATATTTTTTATGTGACCAAGAATTGGCCACACTTCGAGTGGACAACTTTTAAAAAGGGATAAACAATCAATTCCGATGTCCAACACACGTTCACCAATGCTAGAAGGAATGCTGTGTGCAAATTTTAATATCTGCCTTTTAAGTCCAATATGCCCATATTTTCCTGGAGAAACGGTGCGGTCATTGCATTTTTCCTTTTGGCCCAGTAAACCTTTTACTGATACTGGAACGCCCAAATTTTCTGTTTTCAGAATCTTCAAAATACTACGAGTACACTGCACAGTAGGTTTGTGCTTCAGAAATAAATTTTTCAATTTTTCAGATAGAGACAGTTCATCACTTTCTTGTGGATTGTTATTCTCGAACAGGGAAATATCTTCAATGGAGTTGTCGCTTGTCACAGATGAAGCCGCAAGGGAAACTTCTGTACACCTGTCTGGCAAATTCGTGGGCTGCTCCTTTCTAACATTGAAATAACTATTATTAACAAAAGCTTGAGATCCATCCATTAATTTCAAAATTTTTTCCCTCTCCGATTTTACCAGTCTCCTGTGATGCCGCTTGGTAATCATTTGTAGTTTTTGTATAATTGACTGACCTGCTGTATTTGATGAAGTTTTTTTTTTCAACGAAATGCACAATCACAAACTTTTAATTCTTTTATTTTCTTTTACAAACTCACATACACTTATTTTCTATGCGCGCTGTTTTTTTTTTTTATTATTTATAATCGATTAAACACACATATGTAATTTCGCCGGCGATGCATACAATTGTGGCAGCTACGACATTTCAAAACACAATTAAATACGCCAGCGATAACGAGCGTTACTTTGATGTCACTTAACTTTAAAAGCTTTCACTACTTTGATACAGGGAATATAACGTTGTACAAAACATGTAACATCAATCACAAAACTATCTAAAGCAGATAAAATTAATTTCATGATTAATACAGAAACATATTTGAATTGTTTCAGGGAGTTAAATTCTAAAACTACATTATAATATACCTAATACATCATTTATTCAATATTTGTGTGATACGATTATACATATAAACAAGTAAGTAAAGTCTAAAGTCGGGCGGAGCCGACTATATTATACCCTTCACCACTATGTAGACAAACATTTGTGTTACCATCTCAACTACTTAAAATTTGCTGGGAGCTATATAAAAGTTTGCATTTCCAGATACAAATACTTTAAATGGAAACAATTTTTTGTACTTCTACAAAAACTCTAGAATTAAAATTTAAATCGGCTAAAGCCCTGGGATGAAACACAATGTTAGTAAAAAACAAGTAAGGAAAGTCTAAAGTCGGGCGGGGCCGACTATATTATACCCTGCACCACTTTGTAGATCTAAATTTTCGATACCATATCACATCCGTCAAATGTGTTGGGGGCTATATCTAAAGGTTTGTCCCTAATACATACATTTAAATATCACTCGATCTGGATCGAATTAGATAGACTTCTACAAAATCTATAGACTCAAAAATTAAGTCGGCTAATGCACTAGGGTGGAACACAATGTTAGTAAAAAAATATGGGAAACATTTAAATCTGAAGCAATTTTAAGGAAACTTTGCAAAAGTTTATTTATGATTTATCGCTCAATATATATGTAAAGGGTGATTCTTTTGAGGTTAGGATTTTCATGCATTAGTATTTGACAGATCACGTGGGATTTCAGACATGGTGTCAAAGAGAAAGATGCTCAGTATGCTTTGACATTTCATCATGAATAGACTTACTAACGAGCAACGCTTGCAAATCATTGAATTTTATTACCAAAATCAGTGGCAGAAAATCCGCTTTTTTATCGACAAATTTTGTTCAGCGATGAGGCTCATTTCTGGTTGAATGGCTACGTAAATAAGCAAAATTGCCGCATTTGGAGTGAAGAGCAACCAGAAGCCGTTCAAGAACTGCCCATGCATCCCGAAAAATGCACTGTTTGGTGTGGTTTGTACGCTGGTGGAATCATTGGACCGTATTTTTTCAAAGATGCTGTTGGACGCAACGTTACGGTGAATGGCGAACGCTATCGTTCGATGCTAACAAACTTTTTGTTGCCAAAAATGGAAGAACTGAACTTGGTTGACATGTGGTTTCAACAAGATGGCGCTACATGCCACACAGCTCGCGATTCTATGGCCATTTTGAGGGAAAACTTCGGAGAACAATTCATCTCAAGAAATGGACCGGTAAGTTGGTCACCAAGATCATGCGATTTGACGCCTTTAGACTATTTTTTGTGGGGCTACGTCAAGTCTAAAGTCTACAGAAATAAGCCAGCAACTATTCCAGCTTTGGAAGACAACATTTCCGAAGAAATTCGGGCTATTCCGGCCGAAATGCTCGAAAAAGTTGCCCAAAATTGGACTTTCCGAATGGACCACCTAAGACGCAGCCGCGGTTAACATTTAAATGAAATTATCTTCAAAAAGTAAATGTCATGGACCAATCTAACGTTTCAAATAAAGAACCGATGAGATTTTGCAAATTTTATGCGTTTTTTAAAAAAAAAAAAGTTATCATGCTCTTAACAAATCACCCTTTATTAGAAGTTTAGGAAAATTAGAGTCATTTTTACAACTTTTCGACTAAGCAGTGGCGATTTTACAAGGAAATTGTTGGTATTTTGACCATTTTTGTCGAAATCAGAAAAACATATATATGGGAGCTATATCTAAATCTGAACCGATTTCAACCAAATTTGGCACGCATAGCTACAATGCTAATTCTACTCCCTGTGCAAAATTTCAACTAAATCGGAGCAAAAAATTGGCCTCTGTGGTCATATGAGTGTAAATCGGGCGAAAGCTATATATGGGAGATATATCCAAATCTGAACCGATTTCACCCAAATTTAGCACGCATAGTTACAATGCTAATTCTACTCTCTGTGCAAAATTTCAACTAAATCGGAGTTAAAAATTTGCCTCTGTGGTCAATGAGTGTAAATCGGGCGAAAGCTATATATGGGAGATATATCCAAATCTTAACCGATTTCAACCAAATTTGGCACGCATAGTTACAATGCTAATACTACTCCCTGTGCAAAATTTCAACTAAATGGGAGTTAAAAATTGGCCTCTGTGGTCATTTGAGTGTAAATCGGGCGAAAGCTATATATCGGAGATATATCCAAATCTGAACCGATTTCAACCAAATTTGGCACGCATAGTTACAATGCTAATTCTACTCCCTGTGCAAAATTTCAACTAAATCGGAGTTAAAAATTGGCCTCTGTGGGCAAATGAGTGTAAATCGGGCGAAAGCTATATATGGGAGCTATATCTAAATCTGAACCGATTTGGCTGATATTTTGCAAGTTTTTCGAGACCCATAAAATATTCGGATGTACGGAATTTGAGGAAGATCAGTTGATATATACGCCAATTATGACCAGATCGGTGAAAAATATATATGACAGCTATATCTAAATCTGAACCGATTTTTTCCAAAATCAATAGGGATCGTCTTTGAGCCGAAACAGGACCATATACCAAATTTTAGGACAATCGGACTAAAACTGCGAGCTGTACTTTGCACACAAAAATACATCAACAGACAGACGGACAGACAGACAGACAGACGGACATCGCTAAATCGACTCAGAATTTAATTCTAAGCCGATCCGTATACTAAAAGGTTGGTCTATGATTACTCCTTCTTGGCGTTACATACAAATGCACAAACTTATTATACCCTGTACCACAGTAGTGGTGAAGGGTATAATATGGGAAATATGAAGCGAGAGAAATTTTAATGCAATTGTACAAAAGAGATTTATAATTTTTCAATTATTTCTTGGCGTTACATACAAATGCACAAACTTATTATACCCTGTACCACAGTAGTGTTGAAGGGTATAAACACCATTATTATGAAGAATGTTTCTAAACGGAAAATCTCAAGAATTACTCTTACATATTATATTAGTTTTGACTCATTTAAACATAAGGCACAATTACGTTAATATTAATGCTAAATTATGTCATTATTTATTCTATTTTATAATGTAATTATCGGTCAACTGCATTACATTTTGAGAATAATCATCACAAATTACTGATAACTACTTATTATTGTCATTATAAGTAAGTCATTATAACTCACCGCAATGTAATGCGGTGAGTTATGACAGTTTGACTTCTGGTAATGCAAAATGTAATGAGTTGTGGTTACCTAGTTTTTGCTGGGAAGGTAACCTTTTGTGGTATTAATCAAACCCGCAAAATATTATGCAAATTGGATCAGATATATAGCTTCCATATATATGCATCGCTTGATTTTCCCAAATTTGGCCATAATACTCTTATTTATTAACCAATGTTACTCAAATTTCAAATTTTGATGTACTAACCGATCGTATTGATACGTATTTGTAGCTTTTACATAAGAATATTACTCGATTTTTACAAATTTGGATTTATTACCCACGCTAATTGAGCGATTTTATCTTTTTTAATAATGGGCTCAATATTAGTGGCATACTAACCCCGTAGGTGCAATATCAACTACAGCCAGTGTTGCTAGAAGTACGGGAAATTCCCTATTTGTAGGTTTTTCTAATATTTAGCGTCTTGTAGGGACGTAGGTCCACAATGTAGGGACATTTTCACTCAACACAATTTTTAATACTTTTTACATTTTGGTGGCTCTAGTGGAGGAAATTAGAATCCGGCTAGGCTTGATCTTTAACAATGTGTGGTAGCAACAGTTACCACTAGTGCCAACAAAAAAAAAAAAGATTACCACAAATCTACCAAACAAATATTTCTATAGAAATTTTTGTCAAAACTTTATTCCTGTAGGAAATTTTGTCAACATTTTATTTCTATAGAAAATTTTGTCAAAATTGTATTTCTATAGAAATTTTTTTTTTAATATTATTTCTATAGAAAATTTTCTCAAAACTTTATTTTTATGGATTTTTTTCTCAAAGTTTTATTCTATATCCTATTCTATAGTTTTATTCTGTATATATTATCAAAATTTTATTTCTATAAAAAAAGAAACTTTTTAAAAAGTTTTATTTCTATAGAGATTTAACAAAAAAAATACTATTTTTGGTAGAATTCTACCAACCGTGGCAACTGTGGTGGTAATACAAATTTATTTTCTACGTTATATACGTTGCATTTTCAAGTTTTAAGATAATAAAGTACTTACAACCACTTTTATTTTGTAAAATTTGTTTAAATTTAACGTAAAATATTGTACGGAAAATTGCTTTTGAATGTATGGGAAAGTAGGGAACTTTTTTTGTCCTTTTAGGGTAAACCGAACATTTTCCCTGGCAACACTGACTATGAGCTATAGTCAGACAACGCACCCATAAACATGTACCCCTTAATTTTCTTAAATATGCAACTGCGGTTTATCTTCCAGACCTATATCAATGTTACCCCACAAATGCTTATGATTACTAATTCATTAAGGGTGGTTTAGGGTATGATATAGTCGGCCCCGCCCAACTTTCTGCTTTACTTACTGGTTTAAATAATGTTATAGTCTCACAGAAGTAGAATTAAAATTAATACAATTAAAATAATATGCATTTTAAGTGAAATAAAGACTTTAAGTTTGCTAAATTTCAATCACAAATGTATCTTATGATACAAAAACAAGTATATACGGCCGTAAGTTCGGCCAGGCCGACGCTTATGTACCCTCCACCATGGATTGCGTAGAAACTTCTACTGAAGACTGTCATCCACAATCGAATTACTTGGGTTGCGGTAACACTTGCCGATGGCAAGGTATCTTAAAGCTTTCTAACATCGTCTTCTAAATTACAAGGTAGTCCATACGTAGTATATATTAAACTAAAAAAGGCCGATTAAATACGTATATAATTAAGTTTAAAGTTTCTATAAAAATAAAATTTTGACAAAATAAAATTTTGACGAAAAAATTTTCTATAGAAATAAAATTTGAAAAAAATTTTCTATAGAAATAAAATTTTGACAAAATTTTCTATAGAAATAAAATTTTGACAAAATTTTCTATAGAAATAAAATTTTTACACAATTTTCTATAAAAATAAAATTTTTACAAAATTTTCTATAGAAATAAAATTTTCTATAGAAATAACATTTTGACAATGTTTTCCATAAAAATAAAATTTTGGTAGATTATTTTTGGCTCGAGTGGCAACCATGAATATGAACCGATGTGGACCAATTTTTGTGTGATTGGGGATCGGCTATATATAACTATAGACCGATATGGACCAATTTTGGCATGGATATTAGCGGCCTTATACTAACACCACGTTGCAAATTTCAACCGGATCGGATGAATTTTGCTCCTCCAAGAGGCTCCGGAGATCAAATCTGGGGAACGGTTTATATGGGGACTATATATAATTATGGACCGATATGGACCAATTCTTGCGTGTTTGTTAGAGACGACATTCTAACACCATGTTCAAAATTTCAACCGGATCGGATGAATTTTGCTCCTCCAAGAGGCTCCGGAGGACAAATCTGGAAATCGATTTATATGGGGGCTATATATAATTATGGAACGATATGGACCAATTTTTGCATGGTCATTAGAGAATACATACCAACACCATGTACCAAATTTCAGCCGGATAGGATGAATTTTTCGTTTCTTAGAGGCTCCGCAAACCAAATCGGGGGATCGGTTTATATGGGGGCTATATGGGCCGATATGGATTTTTGCATGGTTGTTAGAGACCATATACTAACACCATGTACCAAATTTCAGCCAGATCGGATGAAATGTGCTTCTCTTAGAGGAATCGCAAGCCAAATTTGGGGGTAATTTTATATGGGGGCTATACGCAAAAGTGGACCGATAGGGCCCATTTGCAATACCATCTGACCTACATCAATAACAACTACTTGTGCCAAGTTTCAAGTCGATAGCTTGTTTCGTTCGGAAGTTAGCGTGATTTCAACAGACGGACGGACGGACATGCTCAGATCGACTCAGAATATATATATATATATATATATATATATATATATATATATATATATATATATATATATATATATATATATATATATATATATATATATATATATATATATATATATATATATATATATATATATATATATATATATATATATATATATATATATATATATATATATATATATATATATATATATATATATATATATATATATATATATATATATATATTAGAGGTGTGCACGTGAGTAATATTTTACTCACGCACACTCACGACGGTAAAATCTTACTCACGCACGATATTGTTTGGTAGAACTCACGCACACTCACGAAAAGAAAATTTGTAC